>NC_051176.1:67172007-67229903 GCF_013339695.2 Rhipicephalus sanguineus | reverse complement strand
TAGATAGATAGATAGATAGATTAGAAGATAGATAGATAAGATAGATGATAGATAGATAGATTAGATAGATAGATAGAAGAGCATAGATAGAAGATAGAGAGATAGGATAGATAGATAGATAGATAGATAGATAGATAGATAGATAGATAGATAGATAGATAGATAGATAGATAGATAGATAGATAGATAGAAACGCTCAAATTAGGTGCCTTGGGTTCGCTAAGAAATGCTTCGCATTTAAGAAATTGCTCCACGTCGTCACATCCATTTGACTAAATGCCATGCCAGCAATGCTCGCTCGCCATGCCAGCAATTTCAGCCTAGTAAGTAGTGCCAGGTCCCCACAACAAGTGGGTTATTTTTGTGGCCGACTCTGCATGCAAAAATTAAATAAATGACACACCTCATAGACCATATTAAAGTACAAATATAGCTTATTTCAACCCGCCATGGTGGTGTAGGGCTTATGGTGCTCGACTGTTGACCCAAAGGTCGCGGGATCGAATCCCGGCCGCGGCAGCCGCATTTTCAATGGAGGCGAAAATGCTAGAGGCCCATGTACTTAGATTTAGGTGCACGTTAAAGAACCCCAGGTGGTCAAAATTTTCGGAGCCCTCCACTACAGCGTCTCATAATCGTATCGTGCTTTTGGGACGTTAAACAAAACCCCAGCAATTATTGTTATATCTTATTTCAGAAGCCATGGTGTAACTATAAATATATTTCTATGAACTATTTTCTTGTTTCACAGCTTTACTCATTTCTGTGACGCCCAACTGAAACCAATTGGCATATCAGTGAAGTCGAATTTGAACCAAATTATTGAATCGCCATTAGAGCCATCCAGTGTGGAGGGTCCTTGGCCCGTTCCTATCTCTATATTCTACTATTAAATTCTCGGATAATCATTCGGTCAACCTGACCCCTTATACATATATATCTCGACTGGATATCAAATGTAACTATTATCAATTAGGCATGTAACGAGGCTCACCTGGAACATTCCCTGTAGAGCGCTAATTGGACACATAACAACCTCAAATGGGTCCCATATAACAGTGTCAAAATCGAATGCCTAATACCAAATGGACTCGTATAATGAGTCCAAACTTTGCGATCGGAAGAGCAATTGGAATTGCGCAATCATGTGGACAATCCAAAATTCCAATGGGGTGGCCTAAATGAAAAATTTGCAACAACTATCATGACCATTTGGAACTGTCATTTCCAATTGGGCTATCCCATTGAAGTGCGAGGTTCCATTTGGTTGTAGTTCATTCCAATTGGGGGCGAATTGGTATGGCCAGTTGGACCAATTGACTTTTTTTTTTCTGTATTGGTGAGCCAAGTGTAGTAGAGCCAACAGATCAGCATTCCAATTGGATATTTCAGATCATCCAATTCAAACCTGTTGGATAATGGGTCACACCAAATGGGGCCAATTGAGACCAACTGGAATTCCCAATTAGTGTCAATCAGGGGCGTAGCCGGGGGGGGGGGGGGGTTGAGCCCCCCCCCCCTCCATAAATTTTTGATTTTCCATCAATATATACACACGCACACATACAAACGCACGCACGTACTTACATAAAGTATGGTTGAACACCCCCCCCCCGAAAAAAATTTCTGGCTGCACTACTGGTGTCAATTGTTTTTTTTTTTTTTACTGGGTCGTCGCGATAGCTTGGCACTTGGTTCTTCCAAGGCTCATCTACGTGGCAATTGCGGAGCCCAGGAATAACAGGGGTATTGTTAACAGACAAGGAGTTTGCGTATCTGCTTGGCACGTGTAATGTTTAGTGACATGTTTAATTTTCTCACTTTTGCACATGTTTGCCTGTACGGCTCTGTTTTGCCTGTGTGTATCTTTCGAAATAAATCTTTCAGTTTGCGAGACAGTGGTCGTCCTGTGTTTTCTCGGAGTTTTTCGATGATTGAAGAGCTCTGGTGTTTTCTGGCTCTACACCGTCTTCTTCTTTCAGCGCTGTATCAACCACGCATATATTCCAACTATATAGCCCAACTTTCCATTCTACTGTAGTCTATTTCTCTGCATTTTCCTGTGCTGCCCTCTGCCACTGCCGCTGGAAACGTTTTGGTAGGGTGCCGGAGTTTTTGCCCGGTTATTTGTGTGCAGAGGTGGCGCTGGGATATTTTAACGTGTAGGGTGCCTCGAGGCTCCATGCCCCGAATGTGCTGGCTCCCGCATCTGTTACTAATGATCAACACGCTTCAAGCGCCCATCATTGCCCCCTAGTCACTAGCTAGAGACCGTCCTTCTCCGTAGCAACAGGTGACGCGAACCACGGCAACATCAATGTCTATCCTATGGCTGTCAGGTTCTCCACTCCTGAACGTGGGATTAAGAACAAGATGCTTGATTTTTGTAAAGACCACATCGCAACGAGACGGCTGCAGCGATTTTGTGGCAACTAAAGACAGGAATCTGCTCTGTCTGAATCTGATCAAGACTGCATCGGCCTACTGTCAATACAACGCAAGCTTCAGCTACGGGAAGCATATCTCCATGTACTCCATGATCAAGAAAGAAGTCTCTGGGGACCTATTAGGGTAAACTGTGTAGTACTGCAAAAATGTGCTCGGCATGCAGCCGACAAACTGAGGATTGACGTCGAGAGTGTTATGGCAAAGATTTACAACCACTTTTCGTCGTCTTCAAAGAGGCTTCACGACCTCCGGTTCATGTTTGAGTTCGTCTCTACAGAATACTTGACATCTCTGAGGTACGTGCCAATAACACTCCGGTTTCCCTTGTCTTCAAGCTGTGAGGAGGTTGAATGTCTGCTGGCCGGCTGTCACCAGCTACTTTCTCACACTGGGGGCGGGTAACCGCCCTCGTGTGCTGTGGATGCACTCTGCTGGAAGAACATGGTATGGAAATGGAACCGGATGAACAAGCTGAATACATACCTGAACTTTACATCTACCTGAAATTTATGGAGAACGTGGTGCAGATGCTTCACGACGCTGTGCTTTTGGTCGACGGCGACGAAGTGACAGTCTATGAGCTATATACAACATCATGAGCACCGGCAGAACAAAGCTACAGCAGCCCATCGACGACTCATTATTTGAATTCGAGGCTAGTCAAGCCCTTCTGAACCCATAGGTCGGCACAAAATGTGGAGCTCACTCAGACTCACTCATCAAATATGTTTTGCCCTTAGAGTTCACTCGGACTCAGACTCATCAAATTTTTTCTCAACCGGGCTCACTCGGACTCAGACTCACTGAAATTTTTCTCAACCGGACTCACTCGGACTGAAACTCACCAAAATATTACTCGCTCGGACTCACTCAGTCTCATACTCGCGGCTTTATCTGAGTCTGAGTGAGTCACTCATGAGTCCGTTAGCGTATAAATGGCTTTTTCGACCATGGTGTCAATGCTCTTTAACACCAATACCTCGCATAATTGGTGCTTCACTTGGTGCCTTTTGATCTCGTACCTTCAGATACGAGTTATCAGGGGCTTCAATCCAGTAGGGGCATTTTTATTGCAAGAGGTGACTGACATGAGATATTTTTATCAAGAACTTCCTGTAAAAGAATTTGCGGGAGGGAGGTCAACCTGCCCCCCCCCCCTTTCTACGTAACTCACGCTCTGACTAATAAATATTGAGCTGGCGCATTAACGCTAGTGCTTTGAGGTATGTGTGAGTCGGTGGGAGTATGAACGTGAGCCGACGTAAGGCTGATAGTAATGCTGAAGTTGTGTACCCAGAACCATAGGTCGGCAAAAAAGTGTGGAGATCACTCAGACTCCATCAAGAAATATATTTTACGCTTAGGGCTCACTTGGACTCAGACTCACCAAAAATTTTCCTCTACCGGACTCACTCGGACTCAGACTCACTAAAATTTTTCTCAGCCGGACTCACTCGGAATCAAGCTCACCAAAATATTACTCACCCGGACACACTCAAGCTCAGACTCACGGCTCGATCTGAGTCTGAAAGAGTAGACTCATGAGCGAGTGTGCCGACCTATTTCTGAACCTCGACAGGCCACGAGCCGCAACTGTGAAACAGGACTTCCTTAGATTCTTGAAAAATGCGGTCATGTACAAGTGGAGCAACACGTTTGGTGCAGTGGCGTAGCCGGGGGGGGGGGGCACACCGGGCCCGTGACCCCCCCCCTGAATTTTTTATTTTTTTGCTATCTGCCGGCCCGACCCCCACTTACGATCAAGGTGGTGCCCCCCCCCCCCCCCCCCCGAAAAAAATTTCTGCCTACTCCCCTGGTTTAGTTACAGCGAATCCAGTGCAAAGAAACAGCTTCAGTGCTTGGACTTGCCGAGCGAACTACGATCAATGACCTTGCGAAAGTCGTTGCAGCGTTCCAGTTGACATCGCCCATCATGGACGAGCTGTACGTTGAATTGTGTTGTATACAGCCAGCAGTCAGGCAGCTGGTTGCCGCAAATTGAAAGAATGTTTAGGAAACAAGTACAGCAGCTTGCTGAAAAAAGCTGCCTGTTCAAATCTGACTAGTGCTGTCAGTTGTGCTGAGCATTCCAGTGACTAATGCTTTCGCGGAGCGACAGCAGGGAATCAGTTCGATATATCGTATAATTTGATATAAATGTTTTAAAGAATTTACTGTATTATCGGTGCGAATTTCGGTGCGCAAGGTGGCTTCAGGGAACTGCTTACGATAATGCCGGAAGGCGGCTTACGACAACATGCTGGAATTTTTTTTTTACTTCATGTTTTCCCGCGGTTTGTAGGGGAGGTTGGGGGTTATATGCAGGGACGGGTTGTAGGCGAGAAAATGCGGTATTGATGTAAACAGCGACTCAACATCTTCATACGCAGATGCGCGTACTCGTCGGGCGCCGGAAGCGTCTAGCATGCCTTGGCCCTAATGTTCGCGTTGTTTTTCGATACGACACTCAGCGTGCTCCTCCTGTATGCAGTGGCGATGTCAAACTTCTTTTCTCTGTGGTCGACTGTGTCGATTATCGCCAGCGTTGTGGAGAACAACCATGCAGGTTCTTTCGTTTTACGGCAGCCATTGCGTTAAGGGGGTGGGTAAATAGGCCAAAAAAGCGATTTTTCTTATTAGTAAACAATAATACACACACAAAACTGTGCATTGGCGAGTGCGTAGGAGCGCTCGAAGCCATTTAAAAATGGCGCCGAAATCCGCGCCTCCTGACGGTTGCGAGGGTTTGTTGACTGTAGGGTTGCCAGTTTACCGTATCCCTAGTAGCACGCAATGCTGCCACAACGTTGAAGCAGCTTTCTCAATGTTGCGGCAACGTTGTGTCAACATTTGGTGCTACTAGGGATGGGCGGAGAGTACGGGGTGCTGGGAGGGGCGTGCTCGCCCCCCCCCCCCTTCCCACCAGGACTGCCTCATGGGGCGCCAGTCCGGGATATTTTTTCAAGAGCTTGGCTTAGGTCCCCGTCCAGTGACAACATACTGTTGGCCGTCCTGTCTGGCAGCTATTTCACAAGGGGCTCTTTATGCCCGCTTTTTTTTTCATTTGAGGCTTTTAAAATTTGGATAATGGGCCAGTGACAAGTCAAACGTTCAGTGGAAAATGCCTCTCAAACGGATTTGTATGTGCAGAATATGTTGTGTTGATATGACAAGTTAAAAAGTCTTGAACCGCGTACCGACTGGTTTTCAGAACACAAAAAAAAAGAACTACTGAGAATACAAAGCAGTTCCTACACAGTCAGTCAGTGAATGCTTTCATACAGACTTAATCGCCAATAAAAAAAGGGTAACTTCTTGGTTGTCTGGGTACCCTTCGATAGTGGAGTAGCCAGGGGAGGGGCGGAGGGGCACACCGGGCCCGTGACCCCCCCCCCGAAAAAAAATTCTGCCTACGCCCCTGCCCTTCGACATGCCTGCCTGTAAAAGTGCCGAGAAAAGATACGCATTTTCGAGTTATCAACAAAGGGTTTGACTACCAGTTCCGTGACCGAAGAGCAGCTCAAATACTCGTCCAGAAAACAAACTTTGGTGGAAAAATTCGTAACCCCAGCTTCGCACAACGTAGCAAATAGTATTTGCTACCTTCTCAGAATTATTCCTGGCCATCTTAAATTGAATTCACTGGCATAATTAAAGCTTTTTGTGGCAGCATTAGACTACTCTCTCCTCTCTGGTGCATGTTTTAACAAAGTAAAGCATGTCAATAAAAAATTCGGCAGATCACACGCATTGTGGGAATCGATTGTATGCGATGCAGTCAACCTGTGCGGCCTTTTTCGCTTTGAGCCAAGTGTTACGAAGTGAATCGATGTCTTTGTGTAAATTCAAAAATAAATCTTGAGTCTCCCACTACACATTCTTCATAATGATATCGCGGTGTCGGCACCTAAGAGACTAAAGTTACATTAAATTCTTTAACTTGGAAGTTGGTCTCTCTCTCTCTCTCTCTCTCTCTATATATATATATATATATATATATATATATATATATATATATATATATGAGAACTAACAGACAATAATGCCAAGGAAAGTATAGGGGATGTTTTTAGTAATAAATAAGGTAATTGTGAAGAAAGAAAAGTGGACGAAAAGATAGCTTGCCGCGGACAGACCGAACCTGCGACCTTCGAATAACGCGTCCGATGCTCTACCAACTGAGCTACCGCGGCGGCCATCCCCCCGTCCACTTTATAGGGTATATGTGTGCATTTAAACGTGGGAGCGTCAGTCAGCGCCGCCAGTAGCCATGACGGCGAGTGTGGAACACTCTTTTTCTGCCTTGTTGGCGTCACGTAGCACGTGAAACTATTACGAGCTGGCAGCTGACCAATAATCCCTCGCATACTACTGAAAGCATCAAGTCTGCCAGAACGAGACCCTCGCTATGAATGAAGGAAAGAAGTGTTAATTTCAAGGGCTCGTTTTCTTTGTTTTACACAATATTAATGAGAACTAACAGACGCAGGTTCGGTCGCAGGTTCGGTCCCTGCCCGCGGCAAGCTATCTTTTCGTCCACTTTTCTTTCTTCACAATTACCTTACATTTATTACTAAAAACATCCCCTATACTTTCCTTGGCATTATTGTCTGTTAGTTCTCATTAATATTGTGTATAACAAAGAAAACGAGCCCTTGAAATTAACACTTCTTTCCTTCATATATATATATATATATGTGTGTGTGTGTGTGTGTGTGTGTGTGTGTGTGTGTGTGTGTGTGTGTGGTGTGTGTGTGTGTGTGTGTGTGTGTGTGTGTGTGTGTGTGCGTGTAAGTCAGGCCCACTCCGGGGAAATGAAAACTTTTCGGGGGGGGGGGGGGGGGGTACTTTTACAGACGGTTAAATTTACGCTGAAAAAAAAAACGCTATTGTTCAGTCTTTGACCCACAGTGTCATTTAGCTGTAACGTTGTTTGCCTAGTCAGAAGTCAACACAATGTACATGTACAAAAAGAGAGAACTAGCTGACAAGCTATTCTGTTGGCGTAACAATAAATGCCGTCTACATCTATTCCGTCCACACCGGACATCAAGTCCCAGCAATTATTATTAATATATGTCGTCCACGGCCAGGAGCCAGCTCTCTATCATTCTCAGGTTGAGATCTCCAGTCTTTCGGAACATATACTGACGTAATTTTCGCTGCTTCGAAGGTGGATAATTTACGCGCTTACGATGCAAACACGTAACCACTGATGTTCATTTTTCGCTCTAGTTAAATGATCGGTATAACTGAAGGGATCAATTACTTCGCATTTCTATGGGCACAAGATAGAAGTTGATTGAAGATTGCGTGAGAGTTTTGGTAACTGACGAAAAATATTTAATATCTTCGAAGTTGCTGAATTTGCGCTCATAAAATTTAAGCTCATAAGGCTCATAAACCTAAAGCCTCATTAACCTAAAGGCTCATAAACCTAAAGTCTCTCTTATGGCACGCGACAAGTAAGGACAATATTTTGTTTCTTGTAAGATAAATGTAGGAATCCGTTCTCTTAAGTAGAGAAAAAAACATGGCTGATCCCTCTGTCATAGGAATCGGTATAACACGAAAGTGAAACGTGTCTTCACAGACGTAGTTGAGCGTTTGTTGTGCATTCTTTCGTCCCAAGCGCGAACGAATGAATACTACGGCGTCAAATTGTAATGTTACGCGAAGAACGGCAAGCCGCTCGAAACTTGCAATGCGCTGCTCAAGCAGAAAGGACGCGCGGAACGAACATACACAGGATGAGCGCCAACTGTAACAGTTGTAACTTATTAAAGACGATAGTCTTTCTTAGGATACTTAAACGGAGAAACTTTGGTCTGTCTTTCTGTCTGTCTGTCTGTCTGTCTGTCTTTCTGTTTGTCGGCACGTCACTCGATTCAGCCACTCGGCCAAAGTTGAACCACTTGCCCAAGGGCCAGCCATCTTGAACTGGTACGGCTGTTCATACTTGTGAACGTTGTCGATCAAAAAGTAAATATCACGCATATCTGAGGCACATCACTAGGTAAGTATTAGGTAGTGTGTTCCTTTAATAGAAAATGCATACATACGTAATTCCAAAGACCCTACTTTCTTAAGCTGCGCTGAAAAATGCGACTGCGCTGAAACTTGCCTTCCTCTGTGCCCCTCTGCACGAGCTCATTGTTGTGTTTCGGTTTCGGTTCTGTATTGCACTGTACAAATGCTATGGGGCGCCGCTCTGGCATTCCTGTTTTACGCAGGCGACGTGTAATTAAAAGAGTGTGTGGAGAGTACTAGTTGAGTGCGGACGTTTCTTCTGCTTTAGCGCATCGCGCCAAACCGCGTGTTCGGGCTGGTTGGCGTCCCCGCCGGTCGCGTTGGTCACCGCCGGTCTTCGCCTGCTGCTGCGCCGGGACTACCAGCCCGCAACACAGCACTCATGTTTCCCGACGTATTGCCAGATGGCGTCCATATCTTACGCAGCGCCTCTTCTATCGTCTTTAGACGACATCTGCAGCGAAGCACGCAGATACGCGGCCAATCTTTTTCTGTGTGAGCAGCGCTCTCTTTTCGCAAAAGCGGCCGCTGCAGTGAGCGAGGTGACCTTCGTGCTCTCAACGGAAAGTTGCAGGCAGAGCGCAAGACGTACAAACCACCGAGATCACGAGATAAGCGCCCGCACGAGCGACCACGCCCTGTCGAGGCGCGCGCTCTTCTAAAGTCCCTGGATATTTTTTGGAAAGTACCGTCTTTCTTTTAACCAAGCCGCCACGCCGAACACCCTCCTCTCCCGCCTTCCACGTCCCATCGCCCGGGAAACGCGCGTGTTATCAGCGTGACATAGCATTCTTGATAGGAAAGTGGCGCGAGCCGGGTTATGGCCGGCGCCCGCATGGTGGCCGTTTGGGAGAGGATATATATAAGGTTTGGACACTTGGGAGAGGAGGGTTGGACACTTTGGAGAGGATATGGAGGAGAGTGTCGCTACTTTCTATATATTAAGGGATTTTACGCTCTTCTAAGGTCCCTGTATTTTTAAAGGTAGCGACAACTACACGCGCGCTCCCTCGAGGGGTCCAAGTGGCAGCGATAGCAGACGACGCGCCGCTCGCTCCCGTGCATATTGCGGGCGCCTGAAACCGAACTCGGTGCTCGCTTCAACCGTTAAATTATTAACATTTGTGGCCTGGGATGCTCATCAATTATCAGACTACAGGGACAATAACTCTAACGAGCACGGAGCACGTTAAACGTTAAAAAAAACGCGTGCGTTTCCGAAGCAGGTTCCGAGCGGGTTCCCCAGAGCAGCTGTCATGCAGTGCATTTATTTTTTTTTCTTTGCATATTTTGACATTTAGCGTAACTTGAAGTACAGGTGGTATTTGGGTGAGGTAAAAGTGCCTGTTTTCTAGTTCGAATAAAATAGGCAGGTGATGAGCGTATACTGCTACTTTCGAAAACTTCATCGGGCTCTTGTACTGCGTAGAGCAAAATACGCGCTATTATTGGTTTGACTGTTTGTTAGCGTTCAGAAGTCTTCTCAACGTTAAAGGGGTCATGAAGCACCCCCTGGGCTTGTTGAAAAAACACATCCTGTGGAAATCTGACACGGCTATGAACTGCTCTGCCAAATATTACAGTCGTGTGCGCCGCGTAAAGGCCACAAGCGAAGCGCGAAGTTGCCGTTTCCCCAGGCACCCTCTTTTCAAACAGAGGCCGGTTCTCACTCTCGTCGGTGGGCGGGGCGTCTGCACGTTGACGTCGCGGATCTGCCAGTTTACGTCGCAAGAGACATGGCATGCTTATTGGCCGATAGCCGACGTAAATCGAGAGCGGCGTTCGGATCAGATGCGCTTCTTGCCGCGGGGTGCCGCCACTTGCCGGCGCCGCACTCCTTAGTAAATGGTAGCCGCACTCGCGCACGCGAATCACAGCGGGGAGAGCGATCGCGTTTCATGACGCGCGCTGACGTAACTTCTTTCCCCGTGCCATCCTCCCTATGTAACTTCCACAGTGCGCTCGTCGGCACGAGAGAAAGAAGAGAAAAGCGCTGAGAGCGTGCTCCAAACCCCCGTAACTCCGCTCATTCTTGACGGATTCGAGAATTTTTGCGGCAATCAATTCGGGCGGCAGTAAAACTCCGATACTGAGGTCATTAGATCATTACTTGAAAAGTGGTTCATGACCCCTTTAAGTGGTAGTTTTAACTAAGCTGATTTTGTTTGTACTCTAAGAGGTTTACTTAGGAGAAGGGGGGATATACCACAAATCCAGTTGCAGTACATTTGAGGAATATCAGCCGCTTGACTACCTCATATCTAGGAAATATAGCATGCCCCCTAGTGTCTCGCCCATTTTAATGTTTAACTGTCTTTAACGACGTGAATTTTATGCAAAGCCCTTTTACTACCCCCGTCGTCTCCGTGTCCCGCAGATATAAAGGTACGTTGCAATGTTACCCAATGCAATTTCAAATAAATTTGAGGTATGTATACACCTACAGGCCCTAAAACCAGACTACGACCAGAAAAGCTGAGTTAGGTGTCTTTGTAGATATGCAAGAGAATGACAGAGCACTTATGAAAAAACTGGGTTTTATTGCATGAATTCATAACAATTTTTTTCTTTGCAAGTTTTGTTATGAGCACCGATGCCCCCTCAGCCTTCTGCTTTGGCAGCCTTCTGCTTTGGCAAATTAGCAAGGACGCTCGGGGCGGCATATATGGTTTCAGTTTTTTCCTCCCAGTGTCTTGCAGTATTATTTATTCGAACTTAATTGTCAAAAGCATTGTGGTCCTCTAGAGAAAACATCATGCGGAATGCTTCAACGAAGAAGCCTTAATCGATCTCGCACACAGCAGTGCGGCGAAACACGGCAAGATGTGGCAAAAAAAAAAAAAAAAAGCTTTTTTTCCGTCCTCCGCGCGGTGAGGCAACCGTAGGCATAGAGACACGACATATTAGCACGTCACGCTCCAAACGCTAAATTCAAGCGCAGAATTCCTGCGTCCACTCAATTTCAGGTACATAAACGCGTCTAGTTTGCAACAACAACGCGACGAACGCATGAAGTACTCTCTACTCGCTAAAATCGCCCAACTCGCGCTTCAAAACACAGTGATCCGTACCTATCGCCGGCACAGCGCTGCCGCCGCTGGACCCTTTGGGCGGGGCGCGAAGGCGAAAAGGTCACGTGTCGCCAACCGCCCTATCGCAGGACGCGGCGGCTGGATCAAGACCTTTCTCTACTTTTGAAAGATAGAGGGACTTTACGCTCTTCGAGCCCTTCGCGCCATCTCGTTAGTGATAACGAAAACACGCTGTACATAATGGTGTACATAAATAGCTCGCCGTTAGCGCAGCAGAGAACATGCCGTCTGTGGCGGAGTCGTTTCGCGCTGCGCGCTGGCGATCGGCTCTTAAGCTCGACTCCTGGTGACGGGACTTTTTCTTATAGTTTTTTCTTTGCCATATGTTAGTCTTTATATTTTACAACGTCATATCCGTGACGGAAATGCGTCAGTGGAGCCGTGGCCGACCCCCGCATAAAACACTTTCGTGTTAAAATGTCACTAGCCATTATGGGGAATCAGCATGCAAAAATTTATGGTCGTAGCTGTTTATTGTTTCTGAGAAAAGGTACATTTCATTTTACACCGCAGTGTAAAATTTGGTACTCAAGTACAAAAGCATAAGAAAAGCTACGGGGTGAAACTTGCATAGAGTGAAGGCCAAAAGCTTTCTTATTGAACACGCAAAATTTTAGAATTTTAGATACTGATAAAGGCCAACTATGAGCAAAACTGCCACGAGTTCTACCAGTTCGTGCGAGCAGACCGAGCCATTTTAGATGCGGTTTGATCCGACAAGAAATCCCAGTTCAAGAAAGTAAGCGGCGTCGAGTATTTCGCAGGCTCGGTATGCTTGTGAAAAATAAGCCAGAGCTGTTTTCCGAGTGACTATTTCTTGATTTGCCGAATTTTTATGTATATTAATCGTGTTGGAGTGCACATATTTACAGTGATGTATTTTGTTTACGCAGAAATATATTATGTGAACTTCAAGTTGTATCACTTGCTAAATTTATTTCCCTGCTTGAGAGATTACAAAATATTGCAGGTGAAAATTTCTCGAACATCAACGCGCGCGGTCCGTGAAAGAATTAGCTCGGCCTTTCGCAGACTTCAATTTGGCGAATTTCGCGTCGGGCCTTGGGCCTGCAGCCGTACAAGGTCACCCAGGAGCTCAACGGTAATGATCATAGACAACGCTGTTTGTTCGCTGACTGGGCTCCGGAGCGTTTGGAAGAGGATCCCAATTTTGGCCGAAAAATCTTCTTTAGCGACGAGGCACATTTTGGGATGAATGGTTATATATTTAACAAGCACAATTACCGTATATGGGACGACGCCAACCCACGCGAGCTTCATCAGATGTTAATGCATCGACAAAGGGTTGCTGTTTCGTGCAGATTTTGGGCCGGTGGCGTCATTAGTCCGTACTTATTGAAAACGACGTTGGTGAAGCCATCACCAAGCCACGGCGAGCGATACAGAACAATGATAATAACCGATTTCATTTTGACTCGAGTTGAACGATATGGATGTAGACGACATGTGCTTCCAGCAGGACGGCGCTTCGTGCCACACAGCGGATGCCACGATGGGCATTCGGCATAATTTGAGGTAACCATATGACTACGTGACGAAGACAGGGCCGCAACTAAAGTGGGGGGGTGAGGGGGTTCTGGCACCCTTCCCCCCGAAATTTTTTTCATGCTTTAACTTTTCGGGTGACACTAAAGTACTTGCACGCCCTCACAGCGACCACCACTTAGCTAGACTTCTTCTTGTGGGCTTTCCTGGAGACGCAGGTCTATGCCAATAAGCCGAAATCGACCGATTCCCATAAAGCAACATAACTCAGGCCATCGCTCAAATTCAGCGGTAGAGTCATTGAAAATGTGGTAGAGTCATTGCGGTAGAGTCATTGAAAATTGAACCACTCGGATCCGTGCCAGCGTGAGAAGTCGCGGGGGGACATTTGAACGATGTTATATTCCATACATAATGACATACATGGGCTTTTAAATAAAAATATAATTTTGTCAATACCTCAAACACAGCTTCATTTATTCCATTTCAATATCGACCCGCCCTTATTGAAAGACCCTTTATATGAATTGGCAGTTCATGCTTAAATTTTCTGGTTTGAAATAGTTGATGATTTGTTCTGCTAGCCCCTCTAAGAAGTAAGAGGAATTTTCTCATAATATCTGGCATTCACAACTGCTCTACGGAATGAAATCGCAAATTTCTCAGAGTTCAGTGCCCTAAACAGCCATCGCTACTGATGACAGCGCCACTGCAGTCATTCCTGGCGTGCATTGCCTCAAAAGCACAGCCTTTGAGATTTGTTTCTACGGCCCAGAAATTTTGAGGCATATCACCGGTAACTTGAATTTGTTTATCATCTTTATGGCGTAATTAAGACTCTATTGAAGAAAATGTAGTAAATAAAGCATACGTTACGCGATATATTTTACAATTTGTTGTTAAAGGTTCCGGCGGCGCAAGCGCAACCGCGCAACGCTATGGACATCAATATTGCAATGGCGGCGCGCATCGAACGCGTGGATGTCGTTGTAAACTCGCATGCCAACTCAAATTCAAGGACTACTTAATTTTGCGGTAACTGTGACTATGAACTTCGTCAATCGATGGAGGCTCGAGTACATATTGTACGTACTCCTCGCTTCGTGTCCTATGCCGTCAGCGCGGTGAGCGTCTACGCACTTAGCCGCCGGCCGCCTGAATCGACTGTGCAAGTTTTGTGAAGCGATATCCCCCCTGATCATGGCTGGCGTCGAGCAGTGGGTCAGCGATCAGCTGCACTCCATTCTGGGGTTGAGCGATCGCTATGTCGCTCAATTCCTCATAAACATGGCCCAGAAGAGTTCGTCTCGACAGGACCTCGTTGAGAAGATACGCGACACGGGCACCATTTCGGTTAACGACGATGTCGTCGGATTCATGGGGCAACTGTGGGACAAGGTTCGTAACGCAGATGTGCTTGTAAAGAAGTGTTGGGTCTTGCTATCGTGCCATGGTCGCGTTCACCAATGTTACGTTGACGTCATACGCGAAGGACGATGAAGGTGTCGTACACCTTTGTCGTCTCTAGTTGCGCTATTCTTCGTCAGTATGAAATACCAACTCGCCCAGCATTCGGCACCTTTACGGTACATTGAGGATATAGTGGCCTTTGTGGACGCACACATCTGTCCTTTGACAGGCGTCGAAACCTCTTTCGATTGAACCTACCTTTGAATATGAACTGCCGCAGCCTTTCTGTCTACACTTGCGATAAGCGCATGTCGTGGCAGAGGCATTAAAGGCGCATGTCAGGTTTTTCTTTTTATGACATCTTGCCTTGCACTTTCGCTTCTGGGTTGTCTAAATGATGCCACAGTGGACTTTCATAGAAAATGTACTACTAGAAGTACCTTGGTTTGAGCTACTTGGTTTGGTTCATATTTGAGAAAAATGTACTGCTGCATTATCTAAAAAAAAAAAAAAAAAGATGCAGCTAAAAAAAAAGTTGAATACGTGAGCCAGGCAGATAATTATACATGAGTGCACAGTATGCTTATAGGGTTTGTTGATGCACTGGGCTGAATTTCACTGGGCACTAAGAAAAACAAGGACAGATATAATAATGCGCATGTGCCATCATCCTTATGCCTGTCCTTGCATTTTTAGTGGCACTTCGGATCCCAGCATGACAGAACAACTTGTCTGTATAATGGCCGTGAGGAACATGGCACTGTTTAAAAAGTTAAATATGATCATACATGTATGTGTTGTCAAATATTTGTCAAGAGAAGGAATGAACTTCAGTAGGGTAGAGAGAGAGAGAGAATTCATTTACAGAAGGACAAAGAGGTCAGTCTGAGCGATAGTTTGCTCTGGCCTGTTACTCTACACAGGGGAAGGGGGATAGGGAAGCAAAAGAGTAATGAATGATGATGGCAAGTTAGGGAGGTGAGAATATAGTCCCGTCACGTTGGGGCAACTATAAAGACGTGCGTTCAGTCCATTGGCTTGTAGGAAGGCTACGACCGCTCCTATAACCATATTTGTGTTCACATCAAGCCAAGGACCTAACACAACATCATCAGTTAATGGTCTGCTATGAAATCGTGCGATCGAGGAAATTAGTTTTGATGTCCGTGCGTACGCTGGAGAGGTGCAAAATATATGTTCAAGTGTTCAGATGAGGGATGAAGAAAAAGGTGAAATGTACATCACCATGTGTCCCGCCTGATTCTTTGTTCCCCGTCTGAGCGCTGGATGTCCATTCTTGAATCAAGGGAAGGAGTTTACACAAGTGTGGCATGACCCAACTTTGTCTGACCAAAAGAAAGCTGCTACACTCGGTGTACATCACCCTCATCCAGGGAGTTTGGATTTGGAGCGTCAGGCTCTTGGCATCACGTTAGTGATGCAGAACTATCGGCAAATCGACTATCGATAGCATCAGTAGTGTTTTTTAACTATCGATAGTGTAAAGAAATTATCAATATTACTAATATCAATAGCATTATTGATGGTGCTGTTGACAGTACCATTGATAGTATTACTACCAACATTACTATCAATAGTGCTGTGAATAATTATGCTGTTGCTGGCCAGTGATGTTGCCAAAAAGCATTCGCGATGGCCTACTATCAGCAGTACTCTGTTTACTTAATTTATGAGCAATTTTTTGGCAAAATAAAAATTATTTCAGCAATGAAAATGCAGGAATATGTCCATCAATAAATTCATATTCGACAGTGCCCACTTACACCTTACAATTAACTAACCTAGTTCTCAGTATTATTATTTTGAAATGACAAAATGCAATATAAATTTGAAGCCGTACAGTACCGTCAGATGTAACAATCTCATTTTCCTGCACACCTGAACAGTTCAACTTAATTGGCATGTGTCAGCCAAGAATTCTGGTGAAGGAGTGCAATGAATTCATGCGGTTGACTTTATACTATGGTAGTACTATCAAACTTATTGATAGTGCTATCGATAGTTTTTTTTACCCTCGATAGTTCGATGGGGACTGAACTATCGATAGTCCTGCATCACTATGTCACGTACATGGCAGGCAAAGGGAGATGGACCCAAGAGAAGAGAACTGGGCAATGCAAACACTGGCATTTGTGTTGCCCAGTTCCGTTCCCTTGTGCCTTATAATAATTAATTTTGCAAGCACTGCTGGCGCCACATCTGTGGCAGTTCTGTTTTTTGAGTTTTACGTTTAAAAGGAAGAAACAAAAGTGCTTCAACAGTGCCTTACCTATTAGAATTCAATTGTAAAGCATTCAAGACAAATTGGTAGAAGCACCTCATAGCTAAATGTTACCACAAAAAAAAAAAAGCAGTGTGGTCTGTGCTTTTCTACATAAGCAGTTTTGTGTTTCCCTGGTGGAATGTGTTCTCACTTTTACACCAAAGTCCCTCATAGGGTATTTGAGGTATGCACATAAGTTGCCATTGGTGTTTTCTACAGTGTTACTTAAACATATTTTTTAAAGTTCTCTTTTCTCCATAAAGGGAATTGGCAGTGCAATTTGGGATAGAAAGCCATTCTAGTCTGCTGCTGCACAAGAAAAAAAAGAATATTCACACAGTCGCTTATGCATTCGCTCAAGACGACTGGAAGGCAAAAGCCATCCTCTTCTTCTTTTTCTCTTTCATCATTTTCTTCTCAGTCACTTGTATTGATCCAACCCCTTTGTCACCCAAAAGTTTGCTGCGTGTAATGTGGTTTTGAGGTGCCTCCGGAATTGGCCCACCTTTGACCAAGCGACACTGTCAGGGGATGATGTCAACATGTGACGTCATGTCTTGGCGTCACAAATTTTGCCGATTTGTGACGTCATCATGACGTTGTCTGTAATCACAGCATACTTTTTGGACATTTAGTGTTGACGCCGATGGCACTGATAGTCATATTTCACAAGGCATCTAAGGCTCACCGTAACAGATGAAAATGCTCTAACGTAGGTGCTTGGGTAAGTGACATCTAGTGAAGGGCGTGTGTGCAGTAATATGCTCGAGTCTGATAGACGTATGTAATGTTAATTGTTCTTGCTCCTAATGTTAATGTAGTATTTGACTCTGAAAGCTTTTGTTAGGTTGTGACTTGCTTATTGGGTGTGCTTTGAGTAGAATTTTTCCACACTTTAAAATCTGTGCACACTACCACTTCAATACTTGGTGATGGCAGCATATTGTTGCGGGACACTGTGTTACAGGTTAACTTTCTTGTGGCTGCAGCTGCATTTCCAGCAACATTGAAATAAATGCACAAGTGCTTGTGTACTTATATTTAGCTACACATTTAAAAACACTAAGTGGTTGAAACCATACCGTAGCCCTCCCCCAGAACCTTCCCTATTGCTCCAGTATTTCTTAGAGATCTCCAACCTCACAAGTCAGTCATTTGCTTTTGCACAAAATGGTGCTGGCCGACGTTTTAAAATCTGGATGAAGGATGCTATGGTGAACATTCCAAGCAAAACATGACACTTAACCGAACCTTGGTCATATGCGGCGTGGTCATAAAACAGCATTGGTAACTAGATGCGGCGGCTGTCGTACTTCCTACATCTTACATGTGCAGGTACCACACAAGGAGCAACGAGAGAAGCCAGCTCGTGCCCGGGAACGAGCCGTTCAAGAACTGCTCGAGCAGAATGCCAAGTACACATTGCTTCCAGACAGTGATGATGAAGCACCGTCAACAGCAGCCACTGCCAAGAAGGTGTGTGTCTGGCCTCTCTGTTGGCATGGCGTCCACAGTGCAAGAAATAGTGGAGCACTTACAATAGTTACTGGGAAAATGGGGGCTTACTGAATGACATCAGTGCAAATGAACAAAATAAAAAAAAAATCTGCTGTAACACAAGAACAACCTTTTTTGTCTGTAGGTGCATGCACTTTTAATGTTAAAACGTTCTTCAAATGCATGTGGGTTCTGCATTCCTGAAAGCCATCAAGCTATGCTTTTCTTCAGCGTGCACGCGATGGTGTCAGCTCTGAACATACTAGCTTTAGTTGCATCCGTCTATCCAGACTGTATGCAACCGAATCTTTTTGTGCCATTCTACAGTTGCTGCAGACAAACTAAAAAGAGTTTACTTTTATAGTAAGTTGTCCTTCAACACATTTTTAATATGGCTACAACCAAGAGTGTTGCAATTGCGATTGGCTAATTAGTGTTCTCGTACGATCTTTGGGAGTCTATGCATAAATGTGTGTGTATGCCATAACACTCAGTACTGACATGCTGTCTTTTTGGGCTAATGAGACTATATCTATTGCCTTACAGAAGCTTGTGTACCATTTAGTGGGCTAGCATTATGCATAGTGTTCGTTTGTGTTTGGTGAAATGCATTGCATGTTGAACATTGCACTTTTCCAAGTAATCATCAAATTACCTCACTATCGGAGTTCATTGCTTCATGAATCGATTGCCACAAAAATTTCTTGGATCCATCAAAAACGAGTAGAATTGTAGGGGTTCGTCCTGCACATTAAGCGCTTTCTCTCTTCCCTTGCCACGACGAGCGCGCTCGATGCTGCACAGGGAGGGATGGTATGGGGAAAGAAGTTATGTCAGTGTGTGTCATGACCTTGAGCGCACATGATGAAACACAATCGCTCTCTCCCATTGCGATTCCTGCATGCAAGTATGGCTCACACTCGCACTGTTGGCTGCATTTTAACTGCAGACATAACTGATTAGCGCAAAAAAACCAACGGACAAGGTAGAGACGACAGACAGGACGTTGTCCATTCGTTTTTTTGCGCTAATAAGTTATGTCTGCAGTTAATACGCACCAACTAGCCCAACTCACGTCTCTAATTCTGCATTTTATTTGCAGACTAGTCATGGTAGTGTCCAGAAAGAAATGTGCGAGAAGGAAACTTGCCATAGCTTTATTTTACAGTGACAACACAACATATTTTGAGGAGCGTGGGCCAGGGTCTAGCGTGCATTGGAAGTGCCTAGTGATTCTGGCCACTGGCCACAGTTGCAGCCTTGAAGAAGACAAGTCCGCTTGTTGACACGGTGGCTCCAGTGCCACCCCATGTTCCTATCCATCTTTTCTCTGAACTTCTACCTGATTTGGACACTAATAGATCGCACCACAAGCAGACCTGTTTCCTGATGTTGCAATTTGCTGACGCTCTAAGCAGCCACCAGAGAGCACTGGCTGCATTCTTGCATATTCCCGTTTTTAAAAGATACCCATGCAGAGGCCTCAGTGGGAGCTTTATGGTCACAAATTCAATTAACCATGTGTGTCAAAGCATTAAAACACTGGTCTGACAAAGAAAAACAAGCCCTTAAAATTTTCGTTCTTTCGGTCTCAGAAGTAGGATGAGCACTTATCTTTTCTTTCAAAACTTCAACTACTTAAAGATGAAAGGAGAATAATTTAATGTCTTTTCAGGTTATGCTGG
This sequence comes from Rhipicephalus sanguineus, assembly GCF_013339695.2. NCBI lineage: Eukaryota > Metazoa > Arthropoda > Arachnida > Ixodida > Ixodidae > Rhipicephalus > Rhipicephalus sanguineus. Next base: position 67,209,951 of record NC_051176.1, on the reverse strand, counting down.
GGGAGACATACAAAGTTGTGGATGGTTGATTGATATCTTGCCAGGGCTCTAATTATTTGGAGTCCAAAAAAAAGGAGATTTACCATAGAAATAATACCTTTCCTCCACAAGTGGCCAGAATAGCTTTTAAGAACGCATTGCGGCATGCTCCATGTTAGTAAACAACAGTAGGCACCATTGATATATTTAGGCACCTGTATTAACGTTACAATAATAATAATATCTGGTGTTTAACGTCCCGAAACCACGATATTATGAGAGACGCCGTAGTGGAGGGCTCCGGAAATTTCGACCACCTGGGGTTCTTTAACGTGCGCCTAAATCTAAGTACATGGGCCTCAATATATTTAATGTTACAGTGCACAGGCTCTGTCCAGCATTCGCCACTGCCCTCTATGGCCACGCATGAACTGCCGCAGCAGCTGCAAAAGCTGCCTCCGAGCACTGTGTGTAGGATGCCTCCAGCGTGTGTACAAGGCACGGCTGTGACAAAGGAAGTTGCAGTGGCTCTAAGATGGACTTCGAAATTAACGTATAAAGTGGGCTCTCGATAATCCAAATGCCACGATTTTGTTTTAATTATGATAAGTTCTAATAAATATAACTACAGGCAGTGCTAAAATTTCTAGACGTCAGCGATCATACTGGTATTCGTTATCGTACAGTGTAATTAAGAGACAAATTGGGCTGCATCCCATGCCCGCTGGTAGCCCCTTCCCGATATTAGTGCGCTTTTTCGCATGACACCAATGTTCTGTGGTGAAAGTGACTCCAGGAGCGTTCGCCACACGATGCATCAGTCACTCCTTCACTTCCTTTTTTTTTTCCTTCCTCAGCCAACATGCGATTGTCAGTGCGTGCGGTTTGGCGAGTTTAGCCACCTTGTAGCCAGTCAGTTGGCTTTATTTGCCAGTATTAGTGGCATAAAACTGCAAACTTTCAGCTAGAAGTGACAAAAGCGGCAGATATTTTCGGGCACGGACAAGTGAAAAGTACGAGATAACCGAATTAATGCAGTGGAGCAGTTTCGATTTAGCAGCTTTAAAATACATTAGAGAGTTTTATTGCTGTGCACGCAAGCACTTCGGTACATGCGGAGTTATGTATGCAAGCAGACGTGCCTTATAGTTGCGCGTACTGAAAGCAAGCTACACGAAGGTCACACACACTCGCAGCATCAGTGTCTTGTCACGTATGGATTGGTTTGTGCTTTTACCATTTAAAATTAGAGCTGTGTGAATAGCAAAATTTTGGGTGCATTGAGTGTGAGTGCGAATCAAGTTGAATATTTTTCGAATATTTCTAGAATATTTTTCGAATACTTCTAAGTGTAATTGCAGAAAAAGAAGTTAGAGAGGATTCCTAAGCATATTCTTATGAGACAGCAACATGAAAGTGTTTCTTTTCACTAGGTTGATGACAGTGCTGGGCAGTATCGAAGATACATGTATCTTAGATACTATCTTAGATACTCTTCGGGTATCTTGTATCTGTATCGCGATACGTCTCGCAAAACGAGTATCTGTATCTGTATTTCCGATACATTCAAGAATGTATCGTGTATTTGAAGATACAAGATACCGCTATCGCAACACCACAGTGCGAAACAATTATCGCTGGCTGAACTCCGCTTCTCAAGCTGGTACTGGCGCCACTAAAGCCACCTGAATAAAACTAAGGGCGGGGACATAATTTTATTTTTCCGCCAGAGTCCCCTACTGTGGGCAGGCGACGAGGCCTGAGAGTCCCTATTGGTGGAGTAGAGCCATGCGGCAGCGCTCGCGCAGTCTCCACACGAACAAGCGCGCGAACGTCTACGCCCAGCCCACGTAGCTTTTGTTTTCTCGATTTTTCTTTCTTTTTAGTTGTGTCAGTTCCATGACACTTGCCCTTAGCCACGGTCCTGCGTCGCGTACTCTAATGAGTGTAGCGCCTATTACGCAAATTATTATACCGCTTTCGTGTCGTAATTGAGGATTCGCTTGCGTGGTGCTTCGTAACGAAATCTGAAGCATGCAAGAACGAAGTTGCCTTGCGTCTCATGGCTTTCACACATCATCGATTTGAAGCACCTCGTGGATGTAAGTTTGCCTTACATGCGATGACATTGACGTATATGTAAACAAGGTTCTAAGAACGATAGATCCACCGATACCGATGCTCGATATAATAGAACAAGCCTTTATCTAACAAAAGATATCTCGGTGTACCATATTATTTTTTTCGTGCTATTTATATATTCAAAGAATTTTGAAATCATAATTTGATTGTTAGTGCAAATGCTTTCTTAGATGTCCTTCTTTTACATTCCGTACATTACCTAGGTCTCTTTATTGTTTTTGCCGGTGTGGTCGCTGCAATATCTATTTTGTAACGTGCTGCCAAAATAATCTCTCTGCTTTGTTGTTATTTTAAATGTCTGCGTTATTTCTGCTACTATTTGCACATTTATACTTCACTTGCGTTTTCTGGCAAGGCGATTTTGAAAACAAATATATATTTATGTGGGCGTGCCTTGAGTACTATACACTAATATTAATATATGAGGTTTAACGTCCGAAAACCACGTAATCATTATGAGAGACGCCATGGAGGGCTCCGGAAATTTCGACCACCTGGAATTCTTTAACGTGCACCTAAATCGAAGTACATAAGTACATATGGATGGATGGAAGAACTTTATTGTTTGTCCGGCAGATTGTGTACATAAGATTATGTACATAAGTACGTAAGCCTCAAGCATTTTTACCTCCATCAAAAATGCGGCCGCCGCGGCCAGGATTCGATACCGTGACCTTCTGGTCAGCAGTTGAGTACCATAACCACTAGACCACCGTGGCGGGTCTTGAGTAGACAGTACCAAACATTCTGCTTACCGCTTAATAAAGTAGTGAAATTGAGTTTGCATTATAATAATGGAAATTATTGGGAGCCATCTTAAAGACGTTAGATGGGGGCCCTCGAGAAGATATGAGATGGGGGATTCCAGAAACATATATACCAAATGCTCCGTTTTTCTCATGAGCGTCCCAACGAGCAGTTTCAGGCAATTTTCCATAGGCAATGAATTGCCATTGTCTTAGCTGAAGTTAGTTCAATAAAGAGTTTCGTTTCTACAATTTGACTGCCGCCATATTCGAATATGGCGGCAGTCAAATTGGTATAGTGACGATGATCATCGTCACTATACCACGTGACAATAGAATACGTCTGAGCCGTTTCTGGGTTGCATATGTTCTTTCGTTTAAGAAAATTTTTTTCAAAAATTGCCCGTTTGTGAGTATATCGTTAACGAACGCTTTACACCAGCAGATACATAGAATATGAACAGTCATTGCAGTTTTATGTCCCCTACGTATACACCATTAGTCACAAAAGTCGCTTCCAGCTTTGTTGCTGCTGTACACCTGTCCGGTGATCAGGCATTTCGTAGTGGTGGTTTACGTACAAGGTAAAACTCCACGCCGGTATTTGCACCGTCGTACGAAGGCTTCTTACTGAAGTTCTTCCCGGTAAGTTGTTTCGAAATAGAACCCCAGTAAGTTGTTTCGAAATTGAACTAATGTACTTTGAGCAAGAAAGACAAAACTTTGAAGATACTAAAGACATTTCATTCAAATGAAACAAAAGTGGTCAGAGTTAAGGAATTTCAAGCAGACATTTTTGTGCATTGGCGTTTGCTGCTGCATCATATGGATATGTAATCACTACTTGCGAATGTATCGAAGTATCTTAAGATACAATTGGCAAGTATCGTATCGGATACAATTATCGCGGTAGTATCTTGTATCTGTATATCAAATACTTCTTGCCTGAGTATCTTGTATCGTATCGCGATACAATTTCAAAGTATCTTTGCCCAGCCCTGGTTGATGAAGTGCTGGCGGGGTGGTGTTTCATAGTAGTCTTATCAAGAATGAGGCAATGTAGAGGCCGAATTGTATTTATGTACATAATTTGGTGCAACCAAAGTGTTGCCGACAACACTTCACACGTGATAGGCAAAGATGCCATTTCCTCAGCCTCTACTCCTCCTTCAACTTCTGTGGAAGCCCAACTGATGTGGCAGACAAGGGTGTGCTCCCTTGAAGTCCGGAGTTCCAAATCTACCTCGTAGACGTCGACATGTAAGAACATCTAAAATTTTGGATGCTAAAAGGCTTCGGCTTCCGATTTTTCGGACATCCTGCCCAAATTTCAGGTCCAAAGTCCCCACCTCTGCCACATCTTTTATCTCCATGTTGGAACCAGCGTTTTCTTGAGTTAATACAATTGCAACCGTAGCGGAGCTTGAAAGGCAGCTTTGCCGCAATACTGGGGTGTGTGATGAGGTGAAGCATATTGAAAATCTTGGGACTGCTTACAATCTGACGTTGACTGCGCCTTGGCCAAGTTCAACCGCAACGGAGCTTGAAAGGCAGCTTTGCCGCAATACGAGAGTATGATGAGGTGAAGCATATTAAAAATCTGAAGGGGTCACTTTCAATTGGACATTGACTGTATTTGTTTTTGGGAAGTTCGAATAGTTCGAATAGTAAAATTCCAGTGCGAATCGAATCGTATATCAAACACTATTAGAAAAATATTCGAAATTTCGAATATTCGCACATCCCTATTTAAAATGTTAAACCAAGCATAGATGGTGACGTCAAATTAATTACTTCCAATAAAATATGCTTAATTAATATGACAGAGTCATCAACCCGAGGCAAAAACGATTTTTGCACGCGTCGAAGTTGCGACAGAAGCCAGTGCAAAACAAACCAGAAGGCTGGTCGTAGTCCGACAACGACATACACGGGGAGAATTTGTGACGTTGTGACTGGTGGCGTCTTTTCCCGTTTATCATTCATTTCCTTGCATTATGCTGCTTCGCCAGAGGTGGCATCTTTGCTGTCAGTCAAGCCGGTCGGGCCATGATGTTCTGGCTTTGGCGCCTTTGCGCTTGGGCAGATTGGTGTGCCCAGCCTCGGCTTGACTCGCTGTGAGAGTAACGTGGTTGACGTCATGGGTAATGGGAGCTGCTAGGGACAGCTGATCTCCACTAGATTAGTGGTGGCAGCGATGTTTTTGTCTGTGCGTACACATGGCCCCAGTGACCCGGGGATGCTTGCGCTTGGGCTTTCACACATGCGTAGTACCGCCGCCTCAACGCCTTACGCAAGCCGCTTGGGAACCCAGCAATAAAACTCTATTGAAAACATAGCGGGCCAACCAAAAATTCTAAATTTGTTTGAATTAACCAAAAGTTTGAATTATAATAGTTTTAATCATCGAGATTCTACTGCAAATACTACGCAGATGTGGAACTCGGCCGAACTCTGAGAAGCTTATCGAAACACCAGGTGTCTTAATGCCATGAATGCCACTGATTTGTGAAATACCATTGACGTTGCTGTGGTCACACGTGTATGTTTTAATTTGTTAACTAATGCAAAAATGACTCACCTGGCCCAGCAAGACACTCTTAAGTACGATATGAAAATGCATGTAATGAAAATACAGAGTTATGAATGAGTGCCTAGTCGTTACAGTAAATATTCGCATATAAACAAATGTGCTGGGTTAGTTATTCATGCATACGAGAAGAGTGCCCTAGGAGACACTTTCCTTTGTGTAAATAGGGCTACGATAACGCAATAAACAATTATTATGTGCCATGGACAAAGCTCTTATATGCCTGTCAGGCTCGCTAACCGCAGGTCATGGCTCTCATGACCGTGAAGGCATACCACCCAGAAACAGACTTGGCGCATTTCATGTGTGCGATTTGTCTGTGGAGTCTGAAAGGCATGAAAATCTCTTGAAGGGGTCATGAACCACCCCTTCGGCTTTGTGAGAAAACACATCCTGCGGCTAGCAGACACTTCTATGAACATCTCAGCCAAATCTTGCAGTCATGCACGGCAAGGAGAGCTTACAGGCAGAGAGCGAAGTTGCCATTTTGTCAGGTGCCCCCTCTTCATACACAGGCCCGTCCTCACTCGCTTCAAAGCTGCTGGCACCTGTTTCTTGATGTCGTGCAGTGGGTAGCATGCTATTGGCTAATTGCCGACATAAATCAAGTGTGGTGTATTTAATCGGATGCGCTTTTTCCACGGGTTGCTGCCACGGGCCGATGCAGTGCTCCATATTCTGCTAACATTGCATAGTAAGCCACACCCACACACAAAAATAGCAAAGAGAGTGATCGTGTTTCGTGATGCGCGCTCAAGGTAACGATGCACGCTGACGTAATTTCTTTCCCCCGTGCCATCTCTCTCTACTTAGCTTCCAGCATTCTTGTCAGGACGAGAAACTAGAGAAAGCACGTAAAGCACGCGACAAACCCCCGTAACTCTGCTCGTTCTTGGCAGATGGAAGAAAATTTTGTGGCAATTGATTTGGGAGGCAACAAACTCCGATACTGAGGCCCTTCGATGATTACTTGGAAAAGTTGTTGATGACCCTCTTAAAGCACATCACAGCCTCAACAGCTGCATCCAAGGCACTTGCGTCGTGGGTTACCACAGATACATACAATTTGTAAAAGCACTGCCGATGTCGTCCTTTCATTTTTGGCTGCACGGATGAACCGAGCCACATCTTTAGTTCACGCAAGTACAAGGAAATCTTTCTTATGCATCTAAGACTTCTATAATTTAATCAGCAGGGGCAACCATGACGAACTCTAGCTCTGCATATGGCAGTGTGCCAGGCTGTCTACACCGTTAATGTGTACATGCTCTGAGGTAAACGTGGTTGCTGTGGCTCTACACAAGACTTATGCCGAAGAGTGTGGCACGGGACAGTACAGTCACAAACTTTTGACAGAGCTAATCATATTTATTAGATAAAACGGGCTGCACCAACCGCTCAATTTTCTCCACGTAATGATTGAGTCGGCATCAGAGACAGGTTCTTGTGTTTTAGAGCTTCGGTCAATTCCTTGCAATGGTCTTTGTAAATGAGAAACCGACCAGAACTTATTCCACCTCTCTTGTGCCTTTCTACACAGTTAATTGCGAGGCAGCTCATTATTGCACAGTTCTTTTCTTCTTTACTTGACGGCAAGCAGCACATGCACCAGCGAAAACACGAAAACACAGAGGCACCTGTGGTAGGCATGGCGGCGAAACTAAACGCCTGATGACAGTGCCACCGCATTTTTGTTATGTAGGGGGGGCGGAGTGGGTTTATACTTTTGCATGTGACATGGTGTGTCTCCATTTTAACCACAGTCAAGCTGTTGCTGCATATAAAAAACTTACAGTAACTGCATGCTGAATCTCTACCAGTTCCAAAGGGAACTGAAGGCGACTGCAGTCCTGTAGTGAAATAATTGGAGGTGTTTGTTTTTTTTTTTTTTTTGCAACTGTCATTGTCTGGCACTTGCCTCTCTTTATTGCTGCCTTCGTCAGCATGGACGTGGAGCAAGAAGTAGATGGAACATAAAGCTATGAGAGTTTATAACAGTAGACTTTAAATGAAGCCACTCGAGATTTTATTGCTGTTTATACTGATATATAAAGGAAAGCACTCTTGATGAACACAATGACACGTCATAGACACAAGGGAAGCGTTCACATCGCACTTAGTGTCTTGTTTTGGTTTATCCTGAGGTTAAGCCATGATCAATAACTACAGTGTTAAAGGGGTCATGAAGCACCCCTTGGGCTGGTTGAAAAAACACATCCTGCGGAAAGCTGACACGGCTATGAACTGCTCTGCCAAATATTACAGTCGTGCGCGCCGCGTAATGGCCACAAGCGGAGCGCGAAGTTGCCGTTTCCCCAGGCACCCTCTTTTCAAACAGAGGTCGGTTCTCACTCTCGTCGGTGGGCGGGGCGTCTGTCCGTTTACGTCGCGGATCTGTCAGTTTACGTCGCAAGAGACATAGCATGCTTATTGGCCGATAGCCGACGTAAATCGAGAGCGGCGTTCGGATCAGATGCGCTTCTTGCCGCGGGGTGCCGCCACTTGCCGGCGCCGCACTCCTCAGTACACGGTAGCCGCACTCGCGCAAGCGAATCACAGCGGGAGAGCGATCGCGTTTCATGACGCGCGCTGACGTAACTTCTTTCCCCCATGCCATCACTCCCTGTCTAGCTTCCAGTGCGCTCGTCGGCACGAGAAAAGAGAGAAAGCGCTGGGAGCGTGCGCCAAACCCCCGTAACTCCGCTGATTCTTGACGGATTCGAGAAATTTTTGCGGCAATCGATTCGGGAGGCAGTACACTCCGATACTGAGGTCATTAGATCATTGCTTGGAAAAGTGGTTCATGACCCCTTTAACCATGTAGCACGAGAATGTGAAGTATTTATTTATTTACTATTTTCATATTTTTATATTTTTCATGGGATCACAGGCTAAAAAAAAACTGCACCTTTTATTTTTAACATGCAGAAGAAGGCTTCTGTGGCAGTATTACTTGCATATCTTTTGCAGCATTACCTGCCAAGTATGAAGCCGAAGAGTCACCAATTATAGCTAAAGCAAAGGTTCATCTTAATACTGCTGCTTATAATCATCATCGTTACATAGCTGGCAAGGATTACTTTTCAAACGAGTAGTTTTGACAACACGAGACCACGCGGGCATACGAGAGCATGCGCCCGCGTGCTCTCGTGTTGGCGGTGGCTTGTGATGATTGTTTTCACCGCATGCAATCGGTCGACGCTGGCTTTAAAAAAAATGCTACCATCGAAGATGGCAAAAAAATGTGCGGGAATTTGTGTATGAAAAGCCAAGATGGCATCGGTAGGTTGAAACCTTGCTTGAAGTTCAGTTTGTTTCGGCGCTTGTTTGGCCGGCACAACAGCTGCTGCGGCTTGTTATATATTTGATTCTGATTCAAAGTAAATTTATGTTGAATTAGTCGGTGATTATTACAGAAGGGGGAGTTTATTCCACGTACAGCCCAAATATGCGGTTTTACAAAAAATGAGTTTGTCGGGATTTTTTTACTTCTGAAGGTCGTCGTCAACTTTTTCGACAGCAATATCTGTCTCTTTGTGTTGAGGAATTCTTAGAATAAATTCAAAACTATTGTTTTTAATATCAATTTGCTAGGCTTGTGTGAATAGTAAATTTTAGGTTCGAAGCGAATAGTGATTTGGTCGAATAATTTTGAATTGAATTCGAATAGTATGTATCACATATTATGAAGAAAAATGAGCATGTTTGTCATGACCCAACATGCACAATATATATATTTTTTTAATCGAAACAAGGCATGCGCAAATGTCATTCTTTTTGGTTCAAAGGAAATGGAAGCAACTTGGAATAGTAGCAGGATTTCACTTTCGGCAGAGTGCAAGTGATAACCTGTAAAATATGTTACGTTTTAAAATTTACTATACTTAGAGCTTATAAGCCGGTATAACAAGCCTTTAAACTTAAAAAATGATGAATCGATGTGAGGGTAATATGTTCATTCAACCTTAAAGTGGGGCTTCGCGGCAGTGCGGATTTTTCCCAGAAAGGTGTATTCACGGTACAGCACCCTTCTACTGCAGTGAAACCACCTTTACAGGGGGGTTACATGCGAACTAATATACACCCATTCGTTAATTTCGAATACTTGGAAATTTCCAAGAATTTAAATTCGAATCGAAGCGAATTCGAATACTGTAATATTCGTTCGAATATTCGAAGTGCTCGAATATTCGCTCAAGCCCACAATTTGCAAATCTTTGACACTTGTTGTGCAAACTTCAAATCATGATGTGAAATTGGTGTTATCACATCCACATTGTCATTGTCGGAGAATGGCACGAAAGTAAAGATAAGAGAAGCAATCAATCTTCTTATTCCAAAGCTCTCAAAAACCGGTTTCTGAAATTATACTCAATTAAATGACTAGGTGTTCTGTTTTGTTAATATTTTTTTACAAGAATCTGTTAATTGCCTGCTTTTTCACTAAAGGGTTAAGGCAGTTTTGCTGTGAGGCCTTATGTTCTGACAGGAGGTTTGTTTTCGTCATTGTTGATTTTGCAGAAAATGTCGAAGAAAAGGCACCTGCGGCGGAAAGCAGACGACGGAAGTGACGAGGAGAGGTGAGCCCTTGCCTTCCGCATCACATATGGAATGTGACTGTTTTGCTTCTTTTTTTGCAACTTCAGCTAGAAACGTACAAGTGCAGCTTTTGCACTACAGTCTTTCACCTGTGATTTTTCGAGCTCGCTTGTACAGCTGTTGTAATTGTGTGAAAAGCTTTTTTAATGGGCGAATCAACACTGAGGCCAATAGAGAATTACTCGGGAAGCTCAAGAGCTCTAGCATATTTCACTTTCAAGCAGTTCACGTGCTTTTCTGCAGGCATTCTCTGTGTGAATGAAGAAGAGATGCGAGTGGCCTTTTTATGAATGCATTGCTCTATTTTTTTTATTTCATCGAAATAGTAAGAGTACCATAGGAGAATTAATGACCTTGGCACCTTGGCACTTCTGTTCAGTGAAGATCACAGCTTTTTTCTTTCTCTGGAATGCACCAGGTTGATATCGCATTTCTCAAATAAGTGGCTGTTGTAGGAGTCTCTGAGGGGTGTTTCTGAAATAGTACTGTGTTTTGCTCTGTCAAAGTGTGTCACTGTTCTCCGTGGAACGAAGGAGGTGCTTCAAGGCGAAGCATGCTTGAGGACGGAGCAGTCATAAAATGAATTTTATTTGTCACTCTTGTGACATGCTCTGTTGTAATTTTGTTTTGGATACAGCAGCTGTCATATATACTTGTGTGTAAGCCACACTTTCAGTTTTGCATATTGCTCGGGCGTGGATTATACTTGAGTCGAGGTTATAGGTACGCATTGAATGAAACTCTGGCGATTGCTTGATGTTCACTGATCTCGATAAAATTTCCAACATATGTTCTCTTTGGTACTATGATGATATGTGTCAAACGACATGCCTGCAAGTCATTTAGTTTTTCCGAAAATGAATTTTAACCCTTTGCGACATGCCATTTCTGTGCCCTACAGTAAAAGATTGAATCAACCCTCGTTAATTTAGAAAATTGGATAAATACACTTGTTCTTTGGTCCCGGCAAGCATATGTATTGTTTAATGGCATCAAAAACTCATTAGTTCGGTCATATTTGGCTGCAAACCTGTCAATTCGGACCAATCTTGGGCAGTTTCAGGCTTTGCATCAGTTTTTCTGACACCACAGTGACCGAACAATGACTTTGATGCCATTATCTACAGATTTTTTCATGCCTGCAGCTTCTGTGATCATGTACATGACATTGCACTCTGGCTTAGAGTGTTTTTCGCACAAACTTTTTGCACACAGACACAAGAAGGGACACACATGTGCACTCCAGTTGGCCCTTTCTTTTGTCCCTGGTCTCAAAAGCTTCTGTGTTAGAAATTCTTAAGAAACATGCTGCATCAAGCCAGCCAATAGTCTACTCAGGCACTTAAGCCTTCACATCTACACTGATGTGAAACTGTTCTTTTTTGTGCGGTTGAACTGTATATAAATTTGCACTCATGCGTTCCACTTTGCAATAGCTATCATATTGTCGACCTTTTGGTACAGGCCTACCACCAGCAGTAGCGAAACCGGTGCAGGTGTGAAAGTGAAGCAGGAGCCGAACTGGGACTCCGATCCAGAGGACGAGCGGTTACGAGACCTCAAAGAGCGAGACGAGTTTGCGGCCCGGCTACGTGACCGAGACAAGGAGAAGACGCGCAACATCGTTGAGCGCTCTGACAAGAAAGTACGTGAGATTCTCACCGGTCTTGCTCTCTGTTTTGCTTTCTTGCATTGTTTGCGTTGTACATTTATCTGGAAACATTACCACTGTAACTGTTTACGAGGGCAAATCCTCAAGCCCCCAATGTAATGCAACATATCGTGTTCTGTAAGTGGACACTTACAGAATACCACCCCTGGTGTGCAGATGGCGATGACAGAAAGTGTGCTCGGCCATAGGGTCCTTTTGTCACATCAGCTTCTGTTGGTTTAACCACAACTGAAGGTGATGTCTGAGAAACAATTGGTTTGGAATGTGTTACAGGCATGGTGACATGTCTTGGTAGTTGTGTCTTTTTACATTGCTGGGACGGATTTCCAGTGAGTTGCTGCTTTTAATGTGTCAGCAACAGTACCTGAAGGGTAGCACACCTCTGATGCTCCGTGCGTGCGCAGGCGTTTGAGGAGGCGGCCAAGCGGCTGAAACTGGAGGCCGAAGACCGGCAGCGACTTCTGCCTAAGCTGCGAGTGGAGTCACGACGCCAGTATCTAGAAAAGCGGAAAGAAGACAAACTGGTTGAGCTGGAAGCTGACATTCATGATGAGCAGTTCCTCTTCTCAGATGTAAAGTATGTACCTTCCTGTCAGGCCCGTAGCCAGGAATTTTTTTCGGGTGGGGCCCACTTGCTGAAAGCATTGACTATTTGAGAAAAACGCCTATTTTCATTATTTATTTTCGGTAAAACACCATGTATTATAAAAATTTGTGGGGGGGGGGGGCCCTTCCCCTGGCTACGGGCCTGCTTCCTGTTCTAACACGACCTTATTGCAGGGCAACGGTGTGGGCTCTAATTGAATGGAGTAAAGAATGTCTCTTATAATTGAGAGACCTGAATGTTCACCTTGCAAGGTGGTTCTCCTTCAAAACAGAGATGCAGTGGGGCATTAATTACTGATGTTGATTCTGCTTTCTTTTATAGCTGCAGCTGGTATTAAAGAGACCTTGCAATACTTTTTTATAAGTGATATGGTATACCTTGCTGAAGTAGTAGACCCTTTCTGCTTTGCTTTTTTTTCTTTTTCGAGTGTTTATTGGTTGGTGCTGATTATTCTAATATGGTCCTGTAAATATCTGGTGTTTTTATATTTGAATTTAGTTCCACAATTGAATGAAGAATTATGTTTAATTTGGTTTTTGTAATATACCAGGGTGTCTACTGACCGGGAAAACCGGGAATTCTCAGGGATTTTGGGTAGTCTGGAAATTCTCAGGGAAAACTCAGGGAAATTGCGCTCCCATCAGGGAAAATCCACAGTAACTTTATTGAAAGGCAACGAACGTCGCGGTAGCACTGGCTCGATATTTTGTGAACGCATTTTTCAAATCAAACGACCGCTGCTGCTGCGGGGAAGTGGCGCACTTGGATGCTGTCATCGCCTTCGGAGCGGTGAAGTGGGAGAGAATCCGGCTAATGCGTGGCATGCGGGAACCGCGAACCACGACACGTCGTATCGCGCAATGTTGTAAGGGTGTTTTGTGAGTACGCGGTGTAGTTCTGTAATCTTTCTCGCGCGTGCTGTGCATTAGCGTCCGATATGGTGTTTTAGGGGCGTAGCTCCTCTTAGTCTAACCTTGTCACGTCTGTTGTCCGGCGTATCTCCCGGCAGCCGGCAGTATGTATCTGTCCGGTGGTGGTGGTGGTGGTGTGTGGCGTGACCACCCTTACTGCGCATGCGCATACTCTCTCCACACACCTCCTCTCCACTCCCCCTCACCATTCCCCATGTCTTCTACCCCTCTCCCTTTTCCCTCTCGACTCTCCCTCTCCCCTCCCCCTTTCCACTCTTCCTCTGAAACGCGGGCTAGACATGCCGAAATTCTCTCCTGCGCAACGCCGCGATGAGCTCGAGCGCATGCGCGTCCCCTCCCCTTCTCTCTCCTCTCCTACACTGCCCCCCTCTCGCCCGCCTGTCGACCGCGTTCCCCGCTCGCCCTGTGAGAATTAACGGCCAGGCTAGATGGAAGATACGACGCGCGTAGCGTCCCTCTTCGCGTTCCACGACGCGAGGTCGGTAGCATGCCCAACGAACGCCAGCGGAACGCGATCGTGCAAGTGCTCCGGCTTCGCATCGCCTCATGGTTCTCCTACGGTACCCCCCCCCCCTATCTTGCCTCGCGGCGCAGCGGCGGCGACGCAGGCAGCGTCGCGAGGCAGCGTCGCGGCAGCGTCTTGATTGAAAAAACCGACCGCTCGCGCTGCACAACGGTTCACTGACCACCCCGTATATATAGGCACTGGATTTTGACCTCCAAGGTAGTGCGTGTGTGCGATTTCTCCTGTGCGTGATTAAACAATGAAAATTCACAGCCTACATGTAAAATTAAAGTGAGCTGCAAGTCGTCATAACTCTCATCGAACCTTTAGTATAAACGCGCCCGGTCTCACGTCGGTGATGATGTACTGGGCAGAATTCACGGAAGATTCACGGTTTACCGATGAACCTCCGCAGCTTCGCCCACTCATCATAATTCACTCCGTGGATATGCTGTGATTTTTTTGTTATCGCCGCGTGTCAAGTAACAAGCATCATTAGTTGTAGAAGCGGTAGCAGTAGATGTAACGAGCTTGAGTTATCTTGCAAGCGATCGCGATCGTGCAGGAAGCGGATGTCTTCGACAAGGCTCATATCTGGCAAGCCATCCCGATCGCCGAGAAAAAAGACGACGCTTGTTGGCTGTTATTGGAGAGCTCACTCGCTCTGATCCCAAGCTTCAAAGATGCTATTTAGGACTCTGTGAAGAATATAATAAGTTTCCAGGCGAGAGCTAGCATAACTAACGGGCCCATTCACAGCAAGTGAAAGCTTCATTCTTTCTTTTTTTCCCGATGAGGGCACTGCTCAAACAAGCTTCAGGCAGTCGACTGATATTTTTGGGGCTACAGCTCGCAATTACCAGCCACACCACGTGGATGTTTGCCAAAAAGCCGAATTACAAAACTTTTCAGAGCCATGGCATAGCGGCGACCGAAATTCGCGACACCGGCACGGGTCCCACATGCTCGATTCGACGCGCGATGTCGGAAAACAGTAACGTACGTTTCCACCATAATCGGATGTGCCGTAATTCAGGCTGTAGCCGTGCTTTCATGCGATCTTAGCCCGCAGCTATATTGCTTTTTTTTTTTGCGATAGCAATTATATAGACACTCCGACGCGAATTTTTTGCCTTCGCCATGATCTTCCTTGTAAAGTCCAAATCGCGATTACATCACCCCGCGCGTCGTATGCTCCATGTGCGAGTGAAAGTGCGCGAGCGCTGCCGACGAACGGGGCTTAAGCAGAGATGAAACGAGCCGACCCTTTCATTCGCGCGATGGGCACATGGAGATAGGAGCCGGCGTGTTGGGAAGGTGGTGGGGGGGGGAGGGGAGGGGGGCTGCGTGAGTCCGACAGGAAGTGCGTACTTTGTACCAGCGTGCGTGGTCGCGTGCGCCGCGGTATCTTTAGTGGGGATCAGCAGACGGCTCATACCTTTGTAGGTGTTGTGCTCTAATTGCAAAACTTTCGTTGAAGCCATAGCAGTGGCAGATCCCGGGGGGGGGGGGGCGGAAGCGGCGATCGCCCCCCCCCCCCTAAGCCAGCGCCCGCCCCCTCCCTTCAGTGCCTGTCGTCCACCTCCTTTGTCAGGCTGCTTGTCGAGTTTGCCCCCTTTGTCAGGTTGCTTTGCCTGCCACTGTCCAAAAGGGGTAAAGAGAATCTTGTCCCTGCTCTCTACCTCTCATCGCTCTACCCTTTCCTGCTTCCCTATGCACATTTCCAACGAAGGCTTCTTAGGCACCGCCATAATCCCCTCTGGGCTGTTGTAAATATGCGTGACCCACCAAAATGCACTGCTGAGCGGGGGGGGGGGGTAAAAAGGCTTCAGCCTCCTTTGTACCCCCCCCCCCCCATTATGTACCTGAATCCGCCCCTGAGCCATACATAGATAGGGAACTTCTCTTAGTGCAGCTGCTGCGTTTCCTGAAGGAGCGAGCTGCTAGCCTATATTCATATAAAATTCCTCTTTGTTGCTATCGGATTTACTATTTTGCTCTCGCGGTGAAACTGTGACTCTTTTTTTCTAACGTGGGATGGTTTTCAATGTTGTGCGTTCGTAGAGAGCAAATGGATCGGTTGGGCAACATGATAGCAAAGGTGTTGCATTGCTCTAGGCAATGCGCGAGGATTTGACAACAACCCGCAGCAGCAGAACAAGCGCAATTCCGCAGTGCATTAAACCCGCATTTGTTTCGTCTTTACATGTGACACTCTGGCAAGGCATCTAACTGTGATTGCTGCAGCTCACGATCAACAAAATTGATTTTTTTTTTCACGCAAAAAAAAAAGGTTTTTTCGTGTTGCCATATTAGTCGAACATTCTTGTGGCATTTTCAGTTTAAGATTAATCCTTCAGTAACCATGCCTTGCATGAAAGGTCGAATTTCAGTTTAACAAAGTTTCGATATAACGAAGTGAGTTGCCGCTTTTACAAACTTCGCTGTATTGAGGTTTATCAGTTCTATGTACTATTCAAATGGGATTAAGTCGTTTTCATTTTCTAACATGCGTATTAGAGAGTGACACCACCGAGCGATATGGTCTCTACCCATCTTGACATAAAACAAAGTTCTGTTTCACTCAGGGAATTTTAGCAAAAACACTCAGGGAAAACCTGGAAAACTCAGGGAATTTAGAAATATCAACTCGGTAGACACCCTGTATACGCACAAACCTAGTTTGTGACAGTGCATTTTGTACTGTACTTAATGTGCAGTTTTATTTATTTTTAATTGAAACATCATCCACTGCAACTTCGTGAAGAAAGTTATGAGAATGTATTTGCAATCAAACTCTTTAGTGAAAGGCATGTACTATTACACACACTATATAAAAAAATCTCTTAGAACGAATTTTGAGGATACTAGTGAGCAATTTTGGGTGTCATGGAAGGGTTTGATTGTGTACAAACATCATGCAGATTGACCGATCGTGAACGTAAGGAGTTGGAGTACAAGCAGAAGGTTCTGCAGTTGGCCAAAGAGCATGACAAGGCGCGGGAGCTGGAAAAAGTGCAGCGATACCGCATGCCCCAGGAACGCAAAGGCAAGGCAAGTACTGCTCATGCTCGTAATAAACCCTCTCAAGTTGTTGTTGCATCCCTTCTAACCATTGGCCGAAATTTTCACTCTTGTACATTTTGCTTGGGCAAGGGTGCATACTTAGAAGGAAAAAAAAAGAACTACGAAATAAATGTCTACATACATCATAAGTACACTTCCTATATTGCCTCAGCTTTCTGTAAACGAATGAATTCCCAGTATGTAATATAACCAGAAACACCTGCCTTACTCCATTGACACTGTAAGGGAGGAACCTTACCTAGCTTTCAAGTCTACTGTTAAAAAGCATATCTATGTTGCAGATGAACACATCGTTCTCTGCATTTCCTAGGATTGTACTCACCAGGTTGCTAAAAGTGAACCCGAACAAAAAACCACACCTGAAATGAGGTTTTGGCTGGAACAGAAGCCAAACCAATACTATTCTTGGAATGTGTCTGAAACCAAAGCAGACCTGAACTGGAAATGATGTTAGCTTTTGGTTTAGAACAAAGCAGTTCAAAGTGTCTGCAACTGCAGAATCTGCTGCCTGTGCTGGCAACACTGTTCAAAGATGGCTACGACATCCAGGATTATGGCAACACTTTCACTTAGCTCTGTGCTGAAGTTTCTGGATTGTGTCATTTGAATCGTAGTGTTTCGTTGAAGGCAAAAGGGTGCTTTCTGCCGATAACCTTATATTGATTCAGTCTGAAGGATATTAGTGATGAAACTGCGGAGATTATTACATTGTACAGTCAAACCTCGTTAATATGTACCCACTTCAAACGTACTAACGGTTAAAACGTAGTTGCGACGAATCCCCGACAGAGTCTCATAGAGCCTAATGCATTCACTGACCACTTAAGGGGGGACGCGGCTTTCGTATCGCGAAAAATGGCAAAAAAATCGATTTTTTGAAAATCACATTTTCAGTTTCTGTAGCCCTTTTTATATCCGATTCCAAAATATCTTCACCGAAAACCGCGTAGAAGTGCTATAAAAAAATTGTTGCGCCTGCCGAGGTGGCGAAAATTATTGGGGAAATCGCAAAAAAACACTGATTTTCAAAAAATCATAGCTTCGCAACGACGCCACCGGGCGCCGATATCTTGGGCTCATCGGAAAGCGCATTTCTCCGTCTTCAAATTCCCCGCCGCAGCTGGCTCCTCCCTTCGAAAACAAGCGCACAAAAAGCAAATGTTCGAAGGTCGTTTCGAGCCCTCCGATTGGCCGCGTCCGCCATGTTGCCCCAGCGCGCCTCGCCATTGGTCCGATGCTCGCTCCGGGAGATCGTCGTCTGCAGCTCGTGCGTCTCGAGCTCACGGCTGTCGGAAGTCGCGCTACTTCGTTGCGTGTTCGCAATCGCTCTGTGTTCACGGCTCGACGATAACTTTTAACAAGAACTACGTTTTAGTTTGGAGCTACTAGCGGAAGCTCGGTGGGATTACGATGGCGCGCCGCACTCGTAGCGAACATCGCAAACGCGCGTCTCGGACCGACTCTCTAGCGTTGACTCGTCGGATCCGTGGTTGGAGGTTCTGCTTATGCGCACTTCGGATGTCGTGACGAAGATGATCGCAGGACGACTCTTTGTACTCGCGACTACGCATTAAGTACTTTGAAACATCGGGCACCGCGGCCGGCGCGTCTACTGCTCGGAGTCGTCACTAGGCCTAACTCCGCTCACGGCGTCGGCACGCGAGACGAACCTCGAACTTTGCGGGCAAGAGCAACGCGTTAGCGGACTCGCGGCAGTGTGCTTCTTCGCAAGGAACGAAGCGCTTCCCCCGCCGGCTTCTCGGTACAGCGGATGGTCATTTTACGCATCGGCAGCGGACCCCACGGCCAAGCTCGTCGCGCAGCGGGCGCGCGTCGGCGTCCCGCAATGCGAGGCCAAACACGTTGCGCGCCTATTTTTCGTCGCCGCACCTAGGCATATTGCGCATCGTCACCGAATGCCGCCACCCAGCACATCGCGTGCTGTCTTCCCGGACTATGCGGCCGAGCACTTAGAGGTGAAATAAAGCACTGTTGATGCAATTTAGGCGCGCTTGGAGCCGTGCGTGGTATCGCCGTAAGCGCTCATGAATCATCTGAAAAAAATAAAAGCCTTGCAGAAAACCGTGTCCGCGACCGGATGAATGATGAAGCGCATCGCAGGCGAGGTTTACAAATTAGCTTGACGAGTGAAACAGGGAGATGAATTCATATCTGCCCAGTTCGCGTCTTGAATAAACTGCTATGGAATTCCTATTCCACCAATGTCTTGGCCATAACTGCCTGTTATTTAGGACGAAGTGATAGGTTGCCATGATGAGAGCCGCTTTTAGTATCCTATAAAAATGATTCAATGATCAATTGCAATCAAGACTGTTAATTATGTTAATGAGAGCATGAATACAAGAAAGCTGGCAAATCATCATAGTACATGACCTACTTGAATTACAATATCTTGTTTTTTGTCATGTCTATTACACCACTTCATAACTTCGTTTAAAATTCATGCTACATGTTCTTTGTATATCAGAAAAGGATTTTAAGAAAAAAGAAAGAAAACAAAGGCACAACCGATGAAAGGCCACATGTGCAGGAGGTCCAACCTTATAAAACACCTTAAAGATCGCAATCTTCTTGTGTTTTAGAGAAGCAAGGCACCTCAAACTAAAGACAGGGCACTCAAGAAAGTGCACATTACGAAGGACTCAAAAGATTACGACCCCAGTGCCTTTTGATGAAGTAATATCGTTGGTACAACTTTAAAAGCCGTTTTCTCAAAACGACTTTTCTTGCTTCCTGCTTCGCTTGTTCCGCTGATTTCTCACTGACCGCTGGGTCTATTTCAGTTCCGTTTTTTGTTCTATATTCCTTGAAGCACAGTTCAGGGCGTGACATTCTTGCTTTTTCAGTATGGCGTTTTGATAATTAGCTATTTGACGAGTTGCACAAAGCCTCGATGCCTGTTGCGCAGTCACCTCATGAAAAAGGAAAACTAAAAAAAATTTTGTTGCAAATAAAAAAATCTAAGAATGTCACGCCCGCAATCAGACAT
The DNA here is from genome assembly GCF_013339695.2 of Rhipicephalus sanguineus. Lineage (NCBI taxonomy): Eukaryota > Metazoa > Arthropoda > Arachnida > Ixodida > Ixodidae > Rhipicephalus > Rhipicephalus sanguineus. The sequence continues at coordinate 67,190,082 of NC_051176.1, read as the reverse complement.
CTTAGAATGCATAGCACTTTGAACGAGTTTCCTATCGCATTTTTTAAGCGAGTCAGACTCGGAACAAGAGCAGAAGGTGAAATATATTGTAAATCAAAAAGTTGTAAAGATATATTCATGAAATTTCTACAGTAGCCTTAAAACAACTTTTCAAATAAGTGTGCCAATTTTCATCAAAATCCATGAAGAAATAAGAAAGTTGGTATCGAAAGCCACGTCCCCCCTTAAGCCATAGTGCTTCGTCCTACGCCTACCGGTTAGTGCGTACCCTGCGTACCGCGACAACTTTTTGTGGCATAAAATTTTGCTGCGCCGCTAGACTTCCGGACGCCATAACGTGCCGCCAAAGGTGTTCCGTATTTTCGAGAATTGTGTTGATCAGTCGATCACTGATTCCGACTTCCGCGCGATTGCGGCGACGCCTTTGCGGGTAAGCATCGGGAAAGAACGAAGGTGAGGCGGCGACCACTGACGAACGCGCCAGCATGGCTTATGATTATCGCTGGCAACCTTATCACAATAGGTATCTTCAGATATCTGCTCGGGCACGCGTGCGGCGCAGCACTACTTTAAGCCTACTGCACGCCTTTAATAGGCGACAACCCGCATGCGCTGGGCCGCCAATCCCTGCCGCGTCGTTGTGCGAGGCCGTGTTCAAGCGCGCGCTGCTTTCTAAAAATGAAAGCAGCTCGCTGTTGCAGAGTTGAGCGTTGCTGGTTGCGGGCGACGCGAGACCTCTTTGCATTGATGCTATCACACTAAACGCAAGCGTACGGCACAGCAAGCGTAGCGTTGTTGTAACAATACTGCACGCTTTTATTGGGCGACCACCCAAACGCGCTTCCGTCCACTTCCAGGACCTCTAGAGCATCGCGAAGTGCGCATCGCTTGCAGGAAGTTCGTCATCGCCGGCATCTGTGCACGATCTGGAGCGAAGTGGGTACGAAGAACACTCCCACGACAAATGTGCGCGTGCGGACAGCAAGCGGCCCGGCAGTGACGGCGTGAGCCGAGAAGGTGACGCGCTGCACGCAACTAGCCAGGAGACGATCGGCTCCACGCAGCCGTACCGCGTTTCACTGGAACTGCGTCAGTTTTTGTTTAGAAGCAGATCGCTGTACAGACGCACACACATATATCGCGGAAAGCCGACACTGTCCGTTCTGTCGCTATGTCGGTCACTGCGTACACCGGACCCTGTAATAGTTCCGAAATGCTCCTTGGCGTTCGCCACCGCGTGCTATCGGCACTACCGGACGGTCGTGCGAGAGTGCCGGAATCTTTTCTCCAATTTGGCAAAAACAAAGAAAAGGCTTTGCAGTGAGCAGTTTAGGCAATATATTTGCTGTGGCACTGTATTTATTTCTTTGCTGGCGGCGATGGCATACGCGAGGAGATGCAAATTTTTACTTGGTGGTTAATGCGTACTACCGTTTAGTGCGTAGTTATGCGGAGTTCCCAGCAGGTACGCATTAACGAGGTTCCACTGTACATTGCATGCCCAACGCAACTATTCCTTACTTGGTGTTAATGTGGTTTCTTTTGAAGCCATTCTGGATGCTTGCTCATGCGCTTTGTGTTGTGCTGCTTCAGGATGACATTGAGGAGTATGTCGAAGTCGATGAGCGCGAGCAAGTGCCACAGGCAGAGCAACGCAAGTGGGAGGAGGAGCGAATGGGCATTGCCCGCATGCGCTTTGGTGCAAAGGATGCCAAGGAGAAGCACAAGGTGAGTATTGTGGCTACCCTTTTTGTCTGTAGTCAACGTGTGTAACCTTCATGGGTTGCTGCTCAGCTTGCCCTGTGACAGGTGCGGTGAGTTTTATCGCCTTGTGTTATGAGTGATGTGAGACTTGGCCACCATTGTTCCCAGCTCATCATCACAAGCTTACCCTTGCAATAGTGTGGTTAGCGGGGCTAGTCGGTATGAATTGATCCTAAAAAAAAACAGCGCGAAAATTGAGACAAGGCTCACGGAAAGGTATGGACAAGAACAAGCACTGACACCCTTACAACCACAGCTTACGATCAGAGCATAAGAGGTGTGGAAGGGAGAAGTGATACAGACGTATGAGGCCTGGCAGTGTTGAAAAGGCTGGGAAACTGATTACACAGTCAAACCTCATTACAATGAACCTATATTTAAAAGTCCTCAATAGAACAAATTATTTCTGCTTCCCAATTTTGATTTCGTTTTTTTTTTTTTTCGCTATTGAACAAAGTAATTTTTTCACATGATCTCGATACTATAACAAAATTTTCTGCTATTCCAAGCACATACTCGGGGCATCGAGGCCAGTGACTTTAGCAAGAATTTAAAGAAAGTCGACCAACGCAGAGTTCACGTGTATATGTCCTTTCGCGTGATAGTATATTCAAGTAGCAGAACCACTGTCGCTCGCTCAAGAAACACTGCTGCGCCGTATATTGGGGCCATGGGATGTGAGGCCACCCACACATCGGAGCCAAATTCAGATCTGGAAGTGTTTGAGAAGGTTGTTCGCTGAAACCCGAGAAGGTTTCATAACATTGGTTCAGAGTAAAAGTACCAAATCTTGGAAAGATGTTGTGTACTAAAGGCACTTTAACTCATGTCTGGAGCTGGAAAAGTATACTGTGTCAGTTACATTTTATTTACGGAGTAAGATATACAGCAGCACCGACTCTGCCACCGCGCAACGCATTCGCTCGGGACGAGTCGTGCAATGAGGATGCGGGGTCTAGTTCGTTCCTTTGCTCTCTCCCTTAGGTCCTCTTCACGCTTTCGCGCGTGCTTTCTCATTCCCTTACGCTGCCAGCCAACCACTCAATTTGCATAGTGCCGTCTGTCAAGGCACGTGGAAATCATTCAACAACTTGCTTTCATGTGCGCATGCACTTACTCAGGGATGCCAGTAGCAACGGTAACGCAGAGCAGACGACAACATGGATAGGCAAGCAGACGCTGGGATGCCACAAAGCACGACTGTGCACTGTTGATATAGTAACGACAGAGAGACCCGCGCTTGGCAGGCCCACGTCTATGCTCCTTTGACGAGTTGGACCAGCCTTTCCTCAGTCGTGGTGCCATCTGGTGAACAGGTTTTAAAGAAGGAACCGGCATCCCAGAATGTGTCCTTTCCAAACAAGCGGAGGCGGCGCTCCTGTCTTATCTTATTCCGTGGTTTTATTTCAAATGACACTTTCGTAGGTAGCTACTAGGAAAGCTACTAATGAAATACTATCACCATCAGTGACCTGGGAAGCCAGTGCGTTCTTTTTTACCACTGAAATACCAAAACCTCGACTTGGCAACCTATCAATGCGATGTAACAAATTTTTCTGCTGCAAGTATGACTTCGTGACATTGAGGTTTGAGTGTATAGTACTACTAGTTTATGAAAGCATGGTTCGCAAATGGGTGTGGCGACTCACATTTTCTTTTTCACTTTCATTGCATGCATTTAATATTTTCTGGGACACAAGAGACAAGAAGCGCCCGTCCCGTCTTCTTGTCTCTTGTGTCCCATCTTTTTTACGCTCTGCTTTTATTTTCAGACAATGCACCAACTCGCCCAGCAACGCATTCTATTAACCCAGTAACCAGATTTAAATTGTCTTTACTCGCATAATGATCACACTTTTTTTTTTTTTTCAAAAATATTTATGCAAACTTAGGGGTGCGATCATTATGTAGGGTAAATTTTCCATGGAAAAAGAAGTTTAGATTATCTAGGTGCTTGTCACTGATCCCGTTAATCGGGTTTGGCAATCGCCGGGCGGATTCTAAGGGCTGGCATCTCGGCCCTTCGAAAACGCACCACGAAAGCGCGGACAATTTAGAGTTGCTCCTTTGGTGTGCCAGCGAACACCGGTTGTGGTCCAAAGACCGAGTCAGAGCCGAGAGTCGATAAGATAACACAAACGAAAACAAAATATATTCTCAGTTAAGGCAATACAGATATCCCAAACACATGCACACTCGGCTGGTACCAGTTACAGCTTCACAATATAACTCAGATGTTGTTTATGCAATGGGAACTAAACAAACAGATCGCACGCTACAAATGCAATCTCATGCATTACAGTATAACCTCATTACAACAGACCTTCATAGTGAAGAGGATTTTGGTCTGTTGTAAAGGGAGTATGTAAAATCCAAGTACTGTTACAACAGACTTTCATGTAAACACGGAATGGGTCTGTTATAACCGGAGAGAATTACGAGTCACAAACATGGTCTTATTTTTAACGGGGGACCAAAAAAAATGCGATTTTTGGAAAATCGCATTTTCAGTTTCTGTAGCCCATTTCTATCTGATTCCAAAATATCTTCAATGAAAACTACGTAGAAGTGCTATAAAAAATTTGTTTTGCGTCTGCCGACTTGGCGAAAATTGCGGAAATATAAAAAAAAGCGTTTTTCAAAATTATAGCTCGGCAACGGCGCAACTGGGCGCCACAATTTTGGGCTCGTCGTAAAGAGCATTTCTCCGCGTTCAAGTTCTCCATTTCAGCTGGCTCCTCCATTCAGTAACAAGCGTGCGAAAAACACGTTTTGGCTGCTTCTGCGGTATTACCGCAGAAGCAGCCAAAACGTGTTAATGCTCGCTTCGGGATCGTCGTCTGCTGCTTGTGCGTCGCGAGGTCGTGGCTGTCGAAAATTGCGCTATTTAGTGACGCATTCGCACTCGTTCTGTGTTTATGGGTCGACGATAATTTGGAACGCTTTAGTTGGGCAGCTGCAAGCGGAAGCTCAATCATCAGATTACGATAGCGCGCCGCACTCGTCGCGAACATCGCAAACGTGCGACTAATAGCATTGACTTGTTGGACCCGCTGTTCGAGGTGGTTGTTATCAGCACTTCGAAGCTTATGACGAAGACAACCGCGGGACAACTCCTTGTACTCGCAATCGAGCATGATGTACTTTGAAACATCGGGCACCGCGGCCACGCACATCGCAACCGAGCTTTCTACTAGATGTCGTGGTTAGGCCTAACTCCGTTCACGGTGCCGATGTACGAGCCAAATCCGAACTTTGCGGACAAGAACATCGCGCTAGCGGACATGCGAAAGCGAAGAAGCCGTAATGTCCTTCGTCTCAAGCAACGAATCGCATTGCCCGCTGGGTCCTCAGAACCGCGGATGGGCATTTTGCGCATCGGCAGCGGACCCCCCGGCCAAGCTCGCCGCGCAGCGACCGCGAGGAGAAGCGGTGGCAGCGGCTCGCAATTTCGCGTGTCAGCGTCCCAAACGCAACACCAAGCACGCTGCGCGCCGTTTTCTCTCTCTCTCTTTTTTTTTTTTTTTTTTTTTTTTTTTTTTTTTTTTGTCGCTACAGCTAGGCATAGCTGATCATTGACAGACCGGGGATCGGCGGCCTTCGTTCTTAAATCGGTACGTCGATATCCGCGGTGCGCTGCTCCCGTCCCGAAAGTATGCTAAGCGATGTTTGAAGTCGGAAGTTAATGACCGTGGTAGAAAAGTCCGCTCAAAAGGAGTCCTGACCGCCTTGCTGGCCTGAAATTTCAGTCAATTATATCCGAATGTCCGTTCTACCAGAATCCGTTGTAAACGAAGCTCAATCAGTGGGACTAATACGGAGGTCGGCATAACGCCGCAAATTGGTGTGTAATATCCGAATGTCTGTTGTAAACAGATCTGTTGTAACGAGGTTATACTGTACAACTATTCAAGGACAGTTAAAGTCCTGAATATACAATGGCGTATCCAGTCCACAATTCTTGGACGGTAATCGAATGCTTCTCTTCAAGGAAACACTCACGCCAGCTGCAGCGATGTCTGTCGCAGTTCAACCATCGTCGTAACTTGTCACGGCTCACACGGCGTCGTCCTCTAATTCTTCCAGATCAACGATCGACTGACCACACACCATCATAACCACATCTTATTTGGCTAACGGAGCCACACTCGGCATAACTTCACCATATCCCGGCCGACTAACTCACTCACTCCTTCACTGTCTGACTGACTGTCTGGTCGTCATCGCACGCTTTTATCTCCTCTCCCCAGGGTTCTAGAAGAGTCGGGAGCGTTCTCCTTCACGTAGCACAGCCAAGGCTAGGGAAAGGGCGAGAGCTTTCTCGTAGGTTCGAATCGTGGCGGCGTCGCTTGGCATTGCATCATGCTTCTCTTCCAGACGTTTCCACGCTTTGCTGGGCGTTTGATCTCGTTGTCTGCTTCTGGCTTGAGTGGGTGAGGAGGATGCGGCGCGTCGGCGCCTTTTGATGCTTGTTTTTGCGTCGTTCGCGCTTTTTGGGCGAGCGGCTCGCGCCGTTCTGTCTCGCAGCCGTTTAAAAGTGGCCGCGCGCGCGCTTTATGGGCGCTCGTTTGTGACAGTGCTTTATTATGTGGTGCCCTTTTATTTTTCTCTCATTCTATGACCGACTCCTCACTTTTATGCCTAGTCCGAGTCCCCACTGCCATCCGCAACATTCGTTGTCGGAGCTGGCAGTGTTTTCTCTATGGGCGTTGTTGCATTCCCATAGAAAGATGAGACAAAACCTTGCAGTGTTGCCTGGGGCATTTTAGTCACGCCTGATCTACACAAAGTTGTTTTTGAGCACCTGCAGTGCCATAACTTTTTAATTTAGTGCCGCTACGACCGATAAAAGCATTGGCCTGCACACCTGGCAAGTGATCACTTTCGGTGAGATTTTGGAGAGATTATTGCTGGATGCAATGATGTCACTGAGTGATGACGTTTCTGGCCTGTTGTATTAGCACGGTTAGTACAGTGCAACACCGCCATGACCCGTAGACAGCCGAACGCCTTACAGTAGTACCTCTGAAAGTGATTCTCTGACACTCAGCGAAGTTCTTGTTTACAGATAAAACCACCAATAGGTAAAAACACACCAAGAGTACTAAACTTACGCTGCACATTTGCACGACAAGTCACAAACACAAGAAACACAGAGGCAAGGCAACGCAATCAACATCAGACTGCGGGGAGCATGGAAGCACCTGCAATGATGATAAGCCTACACCAGCAGGACAGTAGTGGCGACAGCTCTGGGCAAGAGACACAGATTTTGAAGGCCTTACATTTGCAAACTGGTTAAACATAAGGACGGCTTATCAGACTGTGGTAAGGGAGTGGTATACTCTGTTTCTCTTTCTTGTGGTAACAGCTAGGTATATTGGGCAGAATGGCCGCTGTCTCAATGAGAGGTTGAACGACCACCGCTTATTAATGAAAGGACAGCCTTCAACGAACCTGTCATTACACTGCCATGATTGTAGTAATTGCAACCCAGTTTTTCGAGGAACCAAGGTTCTTGTGCGGCACAAAGAACATATGACATGTGAGCTTGTTGAAGCTTATTTCATTTTCAGAGCCGAAGACAGCTGTGTCGCCAAGTCCTCCATAGCATTACACAAAGCAGAGATTGGTTACCTTGATGTGCACATGTAGGTTTTTTCTGTTGTTTAGTCACGCACACGTGGTTTCTTACCCTATATATTTTGTGTTTTCAATAAAAGTTTCAGTTGCTAGTACGCGCTTGTGCTGTTCTTTTCTCGCTTTGTCCACGTTTTTTTTGCATAGTTTCCCTAATAGTGTAATACAGTAATCCCACGTTGTAATGAAATCGCTTTACTCGAAATATCGCGTTATTCAAAATTTCTTCTGGTCCCAACCCAAACGCACGCCTATTAAGCCGCATTACTCGAAGCGCCCGAAGAGCTGGACCTGCTTAGAATGAAGTGGCGAACGGAGGCGTCACTGAGCGGCGGTGACTCTTTGTGTGCATGCAGTGTCAAATTAATGCCGCCGACATCTTATGCAGGCACAGAACAGGCTACTAAAGTACCAAACCCACGCCGATGACCACCTAGTAATGGGTACCAAGCGAGTGCCCAGTGCTCCCAGCTGTTTACATCTGCGGAGCGAACGGGAGCTATCAAATTCCATGGTGCAGCATGCCCAAACTACAGTGCAGACCACTTATAACGTAACCGCATATAGTGCAGGACCGGTTATAATGCGGTCTTTTTCGACTCCCGTTTACCCTCCCATAGAACCGCATGTATACGCATACCGCTTATTGTGCAGTCTCCCAAGATGAAATACCGTTTATAATGCGGTAGCGAGTGCGGTTCTCAAAGGAGGTACGCCGCTGGGGAGGGAGCGACGAGGTCGTTACGAAGGGCGAGGGCACGCACAGTAAACGAACGAGGGGCGGAGGGAGGAAAAAGACCGCGGCAGCGCTGTGCGGGCTCGCCGAGTGGGGAAGGATGGTGGTTGCCTAGGCGACGGAGTAGCCTTTGCACCGGCGGCGGCAAGGCTCCGCGGCCGCTCGCCGGCAGTGCGTTCCGCGTGGAACGCACGATCGCGTCCTTATCAAGTGCGCTTTAAAGTAAGTTTCCTGTCGGGAAAAGCGCCGTCGTTATCACACTTGCTACAGATATCGCGTTCGCTACCTCGTCCGCGAATTGAAAAGTTTTGCGGCTTCATGACGCGAGCTTTCGCCTTTTCTGCCAGTGCGCGGACTTAAACGAGCTTGGCGGGCTTTTGTCGCCGTTGATCTCCCGGCCGCGAACACGAAACTTCGTATCACGCGCGCTGTTCTTGGGTTAGTACTTGAGTGCGATCTTTTCGACGCCCGATCTTCATGTTGTCTTGGACAAACTTCCCGCGACAATATGCTGAACCGCCGGCTAGGCCTAATCAGCGTTGGTTGCTTTTCGGTAGCGGTCGCGGGCGATAAAAGTTGCGGTTTGGTGCGGAATCAACGAAACTTTTTGCGATGGCTGCACTTGAAGGGAAGGGAATCATATCGTTAATGAAAACGAGGGCATGGTCGGCACATGCAACTCTCGAATGGTGGTTCCGGATTCGATTGCAATGTCTTGGACATCGCGTGCGCACCCGTGAAATCGAACGATCGGTACCGCTCAGCACGTGAAATTTCGGTCGCGATTCGACATGGTTTCTGTGTAATGCGCATACCTCGAGGTGGCCTGAAACGTAGTCGGCGAATTTCCGCGATGGCACTTTGTTTTGTTTGCTTTTTTCCCCCGTGTTCATTTCGTTGGCAATGCGGGTCTTTGGCGGTTAATTTTTGAATATTCGGATATTTAAGTGGTTGTAAGCGCCCCAAATCGCATATGTCGATTATCGGACACGCGAGGCGACATGCTCAACACGTTTTGCGCAAGTGCAGCCTTTGGAGAAGGTTGTTTTGGTTATAGTGCGGTACCGCTTATAGTGCGGATATTCGCGACTCCGGCGACTTACGTTATAAGCGGTCTATACTGTATTAATTTCGGTCATAATAACATTGTTGGTGTCCCTCGTAATAGAATCTACACAAAAATAGTGTTCCTGGTGCTTTGCGACGCCAGAAAACTGCATTCCGTGAGGTGCGCTGTGTGATTGGCCATGTGATTGTGTAATTCAGAGTACTTTTTTGCACTTGAAAAAGTTTTTCCTTCACTGAATACATTGTGTTTTGACTTCCTCGCAGTTGTTGTGCAAATAAAGCTTTTCTCGAGTGGTCGCTTATATCAAAATACCAGTTATAACGAATTTTTTCGCCGTCTCGCTGACTTCGTTATAACGAGGGATTACTGTACTTCTTTTATGGTTCATAATAAATGCAAGCATTGCCATAATGCGCTTCTCAGTTCAGTTTAGTGTCCCATTGAGGAAAGGTAAAGAAGTACCGACCTTGTAAGATATTCAATGTTTGCTTACAAGAACATGAGCTTTGTGTCTTGAGTATTCACACTTTCTTGTTTACTAACAGAGCTTGTGTTTTTGTGTGTACTGTAGGAAGAGACGTACGACCTCATCTTGGATGATGCCATTGAGTTCGTCCAAGCCCTCCGTGTACCAGGTACAAAGCACAAAGTAAGTGAAAGGCTTTCTAGAAAAAATATATAGTGTTTTGACAAGTGTCTGGGGCAATAACAGTATACATAACTTGTCCTACTTGACATACATAGTTAACAGTTCGGCTCTGGGCTAGTCTTCATATAAATTAATTGCTCTCCTTAGTTTTGGTGACATGTTAGTTGCCGTATAGGTGTTCAGCTAGGGGCAGAGCTGCCAGATGCTACCGAGCTAACAAGCAAATAATCATCACAAAAAAAGCCCAAAATAGGTGGCATGACTCTTGCGAAGAAGCCCAAAAGAAGCGGAAATTTAATTAATTTTCTTATTCTTGGAAATATTTTTAAGTATAATAAAAAATGCCACTCAAATACAAAGGGGAGTTCAAAAAATCACTTTAATTATTTTGTACAGCGAGAATGTGTGCTACTATGAACGAAAGCAGATATTAACTTTTTAAGTTCTCGCCAGGGTAGTCTCCATTCGGTTGAATGCACTTTTGCCAGTGCATGGTTAACACCACTTGTTGATTCCCCCAACGTATGTTTGACATCAACACTCAACTACACAAAGTCGTCGACAAATGCACTATTAGTGAATGACAAACGCGCTATTGGTGAACGTGATGCTGACTAAAATAACTATATTTGCTGGAAAATGTAAATAAGCCCAAAAAGCGCGACAAGCGACTGGAAAATTCTACAAGCAACTCGGCGAAAAAAAGAAGCCCAAATCCGCTTATTATAAGCAGAACTGGCAACTCTGGCTAGGGGCAGTTGCTTGGACGCATGTCAGTGCTCATGCCTAAGGGTCAATTACTGTGTGAAAAAATTGTGCAACAAAAAAATTATGCGAACATTTCTTACAGAAAGTGGGAAATTCCACGCATCTGTGGCATACAAGCATGATGACATAGTGCATCAAAGTCAGCTATGCTTTGAGCAATAAATGGCATGCCATATTTTTGTCAGCTGGGGGAGTGCAGGGTACTCCACTGAGCTCATTCAAAATGGTTTGAACTTTTTACCAAGAGCCTTTAAGGTAGGCCACATCCTGGGAATGAAGCTCAGTTATGCTCAAGAGGAAGATAAAATCTGAATAAAGAAATGGGAGCTGTGCTGTCTGTGTGAATCAGCAGGATGTGTACGTGATGGGGGTTTTTGCTTCCGTAATCTTTCTTCACAGGACAGCAAACCCGAGCCAGAGCTGAGTGAGCAGGAACGCAAAAAGCTGAGCATTCAGGAGACACGTCGCAGCCTTCCCATCTTTCCCTTTCGAGAAGACCTCTTACAAGCTGTTGCTGAACACCAGGCAAGTCTCCTCGTTGGCTTTGTTTGTTGTCTATCATATGTTTGGTAACCACAATTCACTAAGTATGGCTCGTACAGTAAAACCTCATTCATACGTGCCTGCCGGGGACCAGGCATAACTACTACACACTAAATGGTAGTGCGCACTAACCGCCAGGTGCAAATCTCCTGGCTTGCGCTGACACCAAGAATGAATTATAAACGCTGTGCCACATAAAATATTACATATTACCCACTACAATGCCTTTTCTTTCTTGATGTCAAAAGGCTGATTCCGGCTCTTATAGTATGCCGGTTCTCTCGCACGGCTGTCCGACTGCATGCTGTGGCGATGCCAAGGAACAGTTCGTAATTGCATTAAGATGGTCCGGAACACACAGCGACGTGCATAGTGGCAGAGCAGACGGACACATCTATCGGCTTCCCACGATGCGCACGTGCACTTCTGTACCGCGATCTGCTACTGTGCAAAAACTGACACCATTTCACTGAAACGCACTACTGCTGCGTGTAGCCAATCGTCCCTGGCTAGTTGCATGCACCATGTTGCCTACACGGCTTACACTGTCACTTCCGGGCAGCTTTACTGTACCGTTTGCGTGCGTTTTCTGCGGTAGTGTGCTTTGTACTGCTCTACTCCTGACCGTGCAAGGGTGCAACGAGTACCTTGTTGCGTCAACACAGCGACAACTAGCTGTCTGAAAGTGATGTGTACTCCGTATCTCCATGATGCTCTAGTGTTACTGCACGAGACGGTGGCAGCAGATGGAGGAGAAGCACGTTTGTGTGGTCCCCTAATTAAAGCATGCAGTTCATATACAACAGCATAAATAACACTTGCTGTACCACAAGTGCACGTTTGGCGGGATAGTGATAGTGTCAGTGCACCAGTGTCAGTTCTTGGCGCCTGCACCCCCCTGAGCCGCGCTTTTGAAAGCAGTCCCGCACGGGGCAGTAGCGAATGGTGGCGTAGGGTGCTTAGGGTGTCGCCTATTAAAGCGTGCAGTAGACTTAGAATAGCGCTACGTCACATGTGCGGCCAAACATATAGCTGATGCTTATTGCGATAGGGTAGTCCGTGATAAGTCCTGCGGGCACATTCGTCGGCAGCCGACATCTTGCCTTCGCTCTTTTCCAGTGATCATCCACAAAGGCAGCACCACATTCATGTAGAAGTCGGAATCATTGATCAACTGGTCTCTGCAGTTACTGAAATGGTGGAACACCTTTTGCAGTACACTGTGACCTGGGCGAGATAAGGGGCGCGGTTAACTTTTCTGCAACAAAAATTTATTGGGGTACACACTAACAGATAGGCATAGGACGAGCCACTATAGCTTAAGTCGTCAGCGATTAGTACCACATTTTCCCGGGTATAACACGCATGGAATTTATCGAAAATTCAGAGCTAAAGTTGGGGCTATATGCGAATTTCAGTGCGTAAGTTGGCTTCACAGCACAGTTTCACAGGAATGCAAGAAATTAAGCTGCATGTAAATACGGAGGGATCTTTTTTTTTTAATATAATTTTTATTTTTCTGCGGTTTGTAGTGGGGGTGGGGGTTATGTGAAGAGGCAAGTTATACGTGAAAAAATACGGTACATTACGTTCAATATGACTTCGTCAGGGATTCGTCACAGCTAAGTTTTAGCAGTTAGTACGTTTAAAGCAGGTATATATTAATGAGGTTTGACTGCACCATCTCCTTGAACCGCTCCAGCCACTTACTGAAACCAGCAGCAACAAGGTGTCTGCCAAGCTGGAGAAATCTGAAATTGTCAGGGAATTTTTTAAAAACCAGGCCAGGTCATGGGAACTGACTGATGGTAGCCTGTGATACTATCATGGAAACAATCCTTACATTTTATCATAGCCTACACAGTCGCTCCTTCGGCTGCATCCACAACAACCGGCTGAGCAGAAGCATAAAAAAAAAGGCAGTGCATAGCTGTTGCTTCTACATATCACTCAGCATATCTCAATTTGCAAACACATTGCTCACGTTGATAAATTTGTGCTTGTTTATCTTGGCCATGATCTTGTTTGGCTTGAAGGCATTCTGGTTATGCCAGACTTACTATCAGCAGAGACTGCAGGTGTCAGCTCTGCACTTATTGTGTAGGATTTGTTGCTGGGCGTCGAGTTGTTGGCATCTGAGGGAACCATTTTAGTGCAAACAAGAAACAGAGTTGAGGAAGAAAGAGACCTGTTGCTTCCTACTCTTGCTCAACTCTTTGTTTCCTGTTTGCACTAATATGATAGCACAGCATAACTGCAGCAAGGGTAGCATGGTATAACTGCAGATAAATGTGTCATTTCTGTTTCTTAGGATTGTGGAACTTGTGAATACTTTTGTACGCCGTGTCCGTAGAAGAACGAAAGAAACGGGGAATTTAAGGTCTCGTTTTCATTGTAAGACACAACATTATTGACAACTAAGACAATCAAGCCAAGGAAAGTATAGGGAATGTTATTTGTAGTAATTGTGATATAAATGTGAAGAAATTAAAGTGGACAAAAAGTCAACTTGCCGCCGGCAGGGTCTGAACCTTCAACCTTCGAATATCGCGTCCGATGCTCTACCAATTGAGCTATGGCGACGGTCGTCTTCCCATACACTTTATTGGGTATATCTGTGCATTTAAACCTGGGAGTGTTAGCCAGCGCAGCTCGTAGCCATGATGGCAAGTGTGGAGCACTCTTTTTTTTGTCTGCTGGCGTCACGTAACACGTGACCTTTTACGAGCTGTTCTGGTAGACTTGATGCTTCATGTAGTATGCGAGGTATTGTTGGTCAGCTGCCAGCTTGTAACAAGACCAGTACGACTTATCACCCGCAATCCTGCCAAGATAAGCACCTTCAACTGTCTACTTGCTCTACTTGTCTACTTGCTGTGTCTACTTGCTGGTGCGTGTGGCGTAGTGCAGTTGTTGGGAGCTAGCTGCACTCTTTTAATAGGTGATAACCCAAATGTGCCAAGCGACTGTTCATTGCTGCCTCCTGGTGTGTGACCATTCAATGCAACACAATGACCCGCAGTGTGTGTTGCTTGTAAGAACGATAGCAACTCGTCTCCATGTTTAGCCAACACAACTAGATACTTACTGCTCTTGTGGCGCTCATGCATGGACAGTGGTGGAGTGGGTACTAACATTCTCATGTCAAATACGCACATATGGTACAGCAAGCACCTTTGGCAGTGACCACATAATCTTAGTGGGCACCACACTGCACGTTACTAGCCTGTGAAGATCAGCCACATGCCGCAGCAAATATTGCGTTTTAATTAGGGGTGTGCGAATATTCGAAATTTCAGATATTTTTCTAATAGGGTTTGCTATTCGATTCGATTCGCACTGGAATTTTACTATTCGAACTATTCGAAAAGTGACCCCTTCAGATTTTCAATATGCTTCACCTCATTACACTCTCGTATTGCGGCAAAGCTGCCTTTCAAGCTCCGCTACGGTCGCGAATGTATTAACTCAAAGAAACGCTGGTTCCAACATGGAGATGAAAGATGTGGCCGAGGTGGTGACTCAATTAATGCTGTTTTGGACCTGAAATTTGGGCAGGAAGTCCGAAAAATCGGAAGCCGAAGCTTTGTAGCATATAAAATTTCAGATGTTCTTATATATCGATGTCTACGAGGCAGATTTGGAACTCCGGACTGGAAGGGAGCACACCCTTGTCTGCCACATCAGTTGGGTTTCCACAGAAGTTGAAAGAGGAGGAGAGGCTGAGGAAATGGCATCTTTGCCTATCATGTGTAAAGTGTTGTCGGCAACACTTTGGTTTCACCAAATCATGTACATAAATGCAATTCGGCCTCTACATTGCCTCATTCTTGATAAGACAACTATGAAACACCACCCCACCAGTGCTTCATCAGCCTAGCGAAAAGAAACACTTTCATGTTGCTATCTCATAAGAATATGCTTAGGAATCCTCTCTAACTGCAATTTCGCTTCGAAGTATTCGAAAAATATTCGATTCTATTCGCACTCACACTTCAATATTCGAATTCGCTTCGCACCCTAAATTTTGCTGTTCGCACAGCTCTAGTTTTAATGAAGTGGCAGAGGTTTTTAATCGGTCACACATCGCTGTATAAATCTGCACACACGCATTGGGGAAAGCTGGACAAGTCATTCACTCAGCTGCCACAGTCACTGTGTTTCGTATCACACTTTTGAAATGCTCCTTGGTATTGCTACCATTCGCTACTGCATGGTTGAGGCATTATGAGGCGTGCCCACTAAGACACGACACATAATGATAACCACTATGCCTCAAGAGAAAGGTGTTGTGTCGTGCGACCCCTGGTGACATGCTAAGACACCAGTGCTGTTGTGCTCTCTATTCATGCTACTGGGGGGAGCTGGGTCTCTGCCATGCCTCGTTGCTACCACCAACCCGGCGTGGTCATGCCGGTCATGTGACCCGTGCCCCGCTGACCAATAGCCTTTCTTCTTCCTCCTTAAAACCGCTGCAATAAACGCGGGAGAGCAGTCTCCCGTCAGGTCTCGCCGAAGCTTGGTCTCTGCGTCGTCACTCCGCGCGCCCTCCCGTCGTTCGGCCTCTCCGTCGGCCCGCCGCGGGTTACGCCGCGCTCCTGCCTACACAACAAAAGGTATATATAACAGCTGCATTTTACCAGTACTTACCTACTGAACAGAAACCTGGAGGCTTACAAAGAGGGCTCAACCTAAATACAGGACGACGCAGTGAACGTTGGAAAGGAAAATGATAGGTGTAACCTTAAGGGACAAGAAGGGAGCAGAGTGGGGCCAGGGAACAAACGGGTGTTAAGGACATTTTTGTCGAAATCAAGAAGAAGAAATGGGCAGGGCATGTAGCGCTTAGGCAAGATGACTTGGTCGATGTTGTGCCCCAGGATGTAGGCATTAGATTATTTGCAGACGACTGTATTTTGGTTCAAAATATATCCTCTACGGCTGATCAAAACATTTTACAGACACGCGCTAATGGCAATAGATGATTGGTGTAGTAGGTGGGATATGGTGCTGAATTCGAGGAAAACCTGTTCTGCTACGCATTACGAGGAAGAAAACAGCCCGTCAATCTTCCCCAATATTCTTCATTGACTGTCCAGTGTTACAAGTAGATAAATATAAATATTTAGGCATTACTTTCAGCTGCAACCTTACTTGGACACCACACATAACAGACATTTGCACAAAAGCGATCCGTAAATTATGGTTTTTAAAAGAAATTAAAACATGCTCCCTCAAGCGTAAAGCTTTTGGCATATAAAACTTTCATTTTATCTAAGCTCGAATATGCTGCAGTCATATGGATCCTTTACAAAAAAGGACATTATGCTTCTTGAAAAAGTGCAACGTAAGGTGATCAATTTATTTTTAACAAGTATAGAAGACTCGACTCACCTAGTTCACTAATGCAGTTACACAAGATTCCTTTGTTAGAAACAAGAAGAAAGTTGAGCCGTTTAACGTTTTTACATAAAATTATGTCAGGAAAAATTACAATAAATGTACCATGTTGTGTCCAACCAGCTACTGCTAGGACAACCCGTCGTAAACATGACCGATCATTGGCGCCCATATTTGCACGAAACTAATGCCTACAAACATAGTTACTTTCTTAGAACAGTCACAGATTGGAATTCACTGCCTCAGGAGATTTTTACCACTGAAAATTTTGTTACGTCACTGGAAAATTATCTTTTTGGTGTCTAGCGTCCCAAAATGTCATAATGTGTTGTTTCACAGACGTGATGCCTCTTTAGCGTTCTCATGTTTGTCTTTTCTTTTTTTTTTTGCTACGTCACTGGAAAATTATCTTGTTGGTGTCTAGCGTTCCCATATGTTGTAATCTTGTTGTTTCACAGACGTGATGCCTCTTTTATCGTAAGAATGATAGTGTTCTTTTGTTTGCAACAAAGTCATGTATTCTTGTTTTTTGCTGTAACAATTCACTGATGTTTTCTTTTGCCACTCCTGCTTGGACCAGAATGTTGGTCCGCAGTATGTTTAAATAAATAAATAAATAAATAAATAAACAAACAGACTGGATTCCACGAGATGGCAAACGCGCGAGGGGGAGACAGAAAGTTCGGTGGGCGGATGAGATTAAGAAGTTTGCGGGTACAGTATAACGTGGCTGTAGCAAGCACAGGACTGGGTTAAGGGGGGACGTGGCAATGAAAACTATCTTTGTTATTTATGGAGATAAAGCGATGAAATTTGGCATGCAGATGTGATATGTTGTGCTGATATCATAACTGAAATCGGTTTTGAGCTATCTTTTGTAGTTTTTGAGTTACAGCACTTGATAGACTCTCATTGTCATCCCAAAATTAATTAATGAATTAGACATAAGTTCATCAAGATTTTGGCGTAAGGATATTCATAAGGGCCCATTCTGTGCCGTAACGCTATTGGTTTTATTTTTTAATGTTCACATAAGCCACACACAAAATTTTTGAAATTTTCTTGAACATATTGTCTACTTAACAACTTTACCAAAAGCCAATTATGAAAAAATCTGTAGACGTGCAGACAAATATGGACAGCTTTAAGGCCACTCACCAATGTCTCGGATCTAAGCACAGAAAACGGAATGGTTAATCTTTATTTGTTGTGAATGGCACAGGGATGACTGACAGCAACTGTTCAAAAAATGAAGCTGAGAAAATGGAGCTTAAAGAAAATAGAGCTAAAAGCAAGAAAATGGAACTCGGAAGGAATCTGGTTTATTTTTCATTGGAGAACTGCAGCTTTGTGGCTATCTTGAGCTCCATCTGTCCTCCTTACGATGACGCCAATATGGTGGCACTGTGCCAAGGGAAAACTTGAGATTTGCATTTTCTAAAGCCCATTTTCTCATAGTTTTCAATGACAGCATACTAGTAAAATGCTTTTTTTTTTTTCAACTTC
>NC_051176.1:67134295-67171907 GCF_013339695.2 Rhipicephalus sanguineus | reverse complement strand
GGAGTATAACTACTAATAAACTGATATGCAAAGTGCATGTGGTGTAATATTCTATGTAAAACTTTTATAGCTGTTACTTCAGCTATGGTGTTGCCACAGTTAGCATGTTCCACGTGCAAAGTTGCCACATGTGTTGAACTCGTGCGTGCGTGCATATGATGTTCTCATAGAGAGTGACCGACACAGCCTCACACATGGTTTGTCACACCATTCCAGTACAGCTAATGGGCCTTAGTTCCCACCCGTATTTCTTTTTTTTTTCTTTCTTTCAGGATGTGGAAGGGGTGGATGTTTTCTTTGTTTTACATGGTCTACTGCAGTTTTGCATATATAGGACTCTATGTGCAATATTGAGATGATTGAACTTCGAGCAGGCAGAGTAGGCCTTTACCAAGGCTGTGGTAAATAATTCTTGACAGTTCAAGGGCTAGTATTTCACTTTCTGATCAACAAAAAAAGAAACTGAAAAATAGTCCATTTTTTGAAAAGCAGTATGTATGTTGCTCGCGGATTGAAATGCGACATCAAAACTTTTAGTTTCATGACTGCTATGCGCAGCCACCCAAGATAACCGCGTCATGTTGCCACGAATCTGGCCACTAAAGTTAATGCTGACTCTGATGTAAGTGTACAAGGTGAAATTACGCTGATATGATGCAAGCTACAGACGGTGGAAACAAATGTACGTTCATTACTGAGCCCCAAATTGTCGCGTTTCAATCTGTGTCAGTGTACTTTTTTACAGAATCTCAGTACTGAACTGGGAAATGGTCTATGAGGGAATTGCAGCACAGGTGTAACTTTTCTATAATAATTATTTTTAATTGCGAGGTTCAAGAAATGCATGTAAACCATGGGAATAGCTCCACCTTGTGCAGCAGAGGACACATGCTAGCTCACTCTTACTTTTTAAACTGAGGTTCTCAAGTTCTCTTTGTTGGCTGCCCCTCTTTTCAGGGCTATACAGCCGACAAGATGAAGATTGGTTGCACTCAGCCGCGACGAGTTGCTGCCATGAGCGTGTCTGCTCGGGTCTCTGAGGAGATGGGTGTCAAGCTGGGAAATGAGGTGAGTGGCCGGACGGCGCATGGGCTACCTGTTCGAGAAGCAGGTTTGATGCTGGAGGCATTTTAGAAAAAAAAGAAACTCCGTGAAGCCGAATTTTCAGATGAGCTGAACAGTTTTGGAGGCCTTTGTTTAGCATATTATACTATTTCTTGCATCAACTCGCGTAAGGGTTTTTACTAGGAGTGTGCGAATATTCGAACTTTCGAATATTTTTCTAATGGTGCTTGCTATTCGATTCAGTTCACATCGGAATTTTACAAATCGAAGCATTCGAACTCCAGGAAAATAAATATAACGATTTCATCCGCCAAAAATGAAATCACGGCGCTTCTAAATGATGCATGGAAATCCAATTCTGCAATGAACTTTGACCTATCAGAAAGCTTTACGGCCGTCACCGCACTCTGACACTATTTTAGACATGCTAGCTCGATCAGCGCGCAGAGACTAGGAGGAGTGCAGCGCAAAAGTGCGATGCACAGCACTGCTGATACCGCACCTAATCGAAAGAAAAAAAAAAGGGCTAGCACAATGCACCCTCACAGAAAGTGAAATTTATTCTGCTGACAGTTCCTTTCGTTCAGTGATCCAGTTTTGCTGCCTTTGAGGTCACTTCTGGAAACTCCTCGATCGCGTGCCAACTAAAGGGCCGTTACCTTGACAAGTTCGGTCTGCACGGAGCTGCTTGAGAATGACTGCAAGCTTGTCATCAAAGTCCGGATATTTTCCCAATTTTGGCCCGCAGGAACATTTCCTGGCCAACGCGCAGCTGAAGATCTCCTTCCTTTGTTTGCACCACTCACGGACACAGGTTTCGGGCACGCAAAATGGATGCGACGTAGCTGCCCTCAGCGTGTGAACTTTCCTTTGATATGAGCTTTCATAACAAAAGGGGTGCGTACCATTTCCACTTTGCTGGGAACATAGTTGACGCACACAGACCTTAGTTGAGCCAAAATACTGCGCGGACATCGTCATTTTGTCATGATGATGTCACTACTTCTGCCACTGATGGTCAGTTGTTGATAATGCCGTGAACGGGATTTCGGTTTCATACTCGATCGACTCTTCATCTCTTGTTTCTGATTACATGCTGTGGTTATTTTCCGTAATAGGATAGGTTACAGGAGAAATGCATTGTCCAACTTATCGACTGCTTCAGCAGGTTGTACACCGCATATGCGTGTACTGTTTACAAAGAATTCCTTGACAGCTGATGGCGGCTGCATACAGTTTAACATTTCATTGAGTTTTTTTCCATACTTCTCCTGTTCCATCACAGTATTCCCTCCAAAACTGCTCATGCAGATATCGGTCCTTTTTGCTTCTAAGGAAAGAGGTTAGCTTATTTCTTTATTGTTTAAATATTTCAGTCAGTATCAAGTCTGGTCTTAAGAAACTTCTTGAACAATCTCATTTTTTGTTTCTTTTTTCGCATTCACGGTTAAACCATGTTTTACGACCTTTACCCTGTCTTGATTACTAGTATTAGATGCTCATGGTAGATGCGTTTAAAAGGCGAAATAAATGCCTCATAATCTGCATCTGCAGTTTCACTACGTCTGACTTCATCCCAGTCTTTGTTTTCAGTTCTTGAAAGGAAAGCATGTAAGGTTTGAGCTGTGGTTTTCGGAGTTTTTATTTTTGACTCGGCATCCTGGAGCTTATAAAACGTTTTACTGATGTTCTTGCGAGCAAATAAATAGGAAAGTGGTCGCTGATGAACACCTGTTGTATTGTTGAGGAAGTCTGTATATTCACAGCATGACCAAGTGAATTCAACTTGTAAAATGACTAGGCTTGTGCGAATAATAATTAAATTTGAAGTGAATAGCGATTTGACTGAATAATTTCGAATCGAATTCGAGTAGTATATATTACATATTACAAAGAAGAATGAGCGTATTGGTCATGACCTAACTAACCTGCACAATATTTTTTTTAATTGAAACAAGGCATGTGCAAATGTCGTTCTTTTTGGTTAAAAGGGAAGTGGAAGCAACTTTGAATAGTAGCAGGATTTGACTTTCGGTAGAATGCAATAATAACCTGTAAAATACATTACGTTTTAAACTTTACTATATTTAGAGCATATAAGCCTGTATAACAAGCTTTTAAACTTAAAAAAATGATGAATAGATGTGAGAGTAATTTGTTCATTTAACCTTGAAGTGGGGCTTCGCGGCAGTGCGGATTTTCTCTGGGTTGGTGTTTTCACGGCATAGCACTCGCGCGCTGCAGTGAAACTACATTTACAGGCGGTTACATGCGGTTTATGTGTCTATGATGATGATGACAAACTTTATTTATGTACAAGCAAAGCTCCTGTGGATTGCCCCGTAGGGCCCTTGCTGATGGTCGGGGCCCTTAGTCCAGGGCTCCGCTGGCTCTTGCCATCCGCTCTGCTCTTTGAACGAGCCTGATCTGGTCGTCGAGGGCCGGGCTGGACAGTAGTGCCTCCCATTGCTCACATGAGGTGTTCATGTTGTGGCGTTCGAGGTTGTGTAGTGTGCACTCCCATGTAATGTGGTACAGGGTTGGTGTGGCCCCGCACCATAGCATTCATCCCTGTAAGATGTGGGGTGCATGCGATGTAGTGTGTGTAGGTTTTTGTAGGTTCTGGTTTGGAGTCTACGCCATGCAGTGGCCTCCTTTGTCGCAAGCTTTTGATGAGGTGGTGGATACCGTAGGCGTCGCCCTCTGCGGTAATTCAGTATTGTGGCATACTGGAGGTCAGCTGGCTCCGGGTCCACTGCAGTCGACGTAAGGAGCGCTCGGTTGTGTACGAAGCCTCGAGCTGCCCGGTCGGCGTGCAGGTTACCCGTGATGCCAGAGTGGCCTGGTATCCATATGACGGTCTGTATGTAGGAGTCGTCCTTGCCTTCCCTTGGTATTTGTGCAAGGACATGTGCCACAGGCACACCAATTTTGCCCTGCAGGAAGTTCCTGCAGGCCTGTTGGGAGTCTGTGAGTATTGTCAACGGCTTGTTTGCATGCAGGCCTTCACGGATGGCAAGTGCGAAGGCCAGCTCTTCGGCTTCTGTGATCTTGCAAGGGCGGACAGATGCTCCAGAGGTTATGTGGCCTCGGCGGTCGCATACCACTGCCACTGCTCCTTTAGTCGTCGTCCCATACATGGCGGCGTCCGTAAAACGAGCTGTAGTTTGGAATCGATAGGTTTTCTGGAAGTATTGGGCCCTTGCTCTCCTTCTGCCGCTGTGTAGGTTGGGGTCCATGTTGCGTGGGATTGGGGCAACGTGATAGCCCTCCCGGACATGACGAGGTATCTCGCAGGTTTCCTGGGCTCTCGTTGTCGAGGCTTGGAATCCTAGGGTTTTTAGGACCTGCTGGCCCGTGCGAGTACGCTCAAGTCTCTGTTGTTGTGAGACGTGAAGGGCTTCAACAAGTTCGCCGAGGGTGTTATGAAGCCCCAGTGCCATCAACTTCTCAGTGGATATACTCGTCGGCAGACGGAGAGCAGTCTTGAATGCCATTCTCAAGAGTGTGTCGGCCCGTCTGGTCTCGGATTGTGTGAGATTATAATAAGGTAGGCTATATGTTATTCGGCTTACCACCAGGCTTCGAACAAGTCGAAGGGTGTCTCCTTCCTTCATCCCTCTTTTCTTAGATGTCACCCGAGATATCATGCGTGATATAGCCTTGACGCTGGTTTGGAGGAGCATAAGGGTGTGGGTGGCTCGTTGGTTACTATGCAGCCACATGCCCAGGATCCTGATCAATGGTTTCTCTGGTATGAGGTTTCCATAGACCTCTACCAGCCTACGTCACTCACTCCCCGTGCGTCAGGTCACGTGACCTCTCGGCGCACGTGCAACCGCGGGTGGTTGGCAAAACATTCCCGCTGCCGGCTCAGCGTGGTACAGTCGCACGGTGTTGGGCGCACGTTTTTTTTTTCTTTGGAACCTTTTTCTGAATCTTTCGGTTCCAAGATTATTTGTGGTATGTGTCAAAGAACATATAAATGTGTCGTGGACTGTGTGACGAAAAATTTGCCACGCTGCTGGCTGTTTAACTTGGAGAAGTGAACCCACGTGGTGGTTTGTGCAAGGAACAGCGGCATCGTCTTCGAAATGTGCCGCGTTTACTGTGGCGTGTAGTGTGCGTTGAAAGGCAGCGACGATATCGGCTCACATTTGCGGACGTTGAAACTGACAATATTGTGTGGTGTGTGTTGTGTGAATAACGATGCATCTTGTTTGCGAAAACATCGGCACGCGTTGTTTCTAACAGGGCAATTTGCAGTGACCGGTTGTCGACGGAACATCAGGATTGGACATTTTTATTTGACGCGATGATCTGCGAGTGCGTACATCTCAGTGTTTGTGCTGCGTGCACAAAAAAGAAAAAAAGAAAGGGCATGGTGTCCGAGCTTAAAGGTGAGACTACGCATGAGCTACCAGCGTGTTTTAGCATTGCGGAACATGCACGTATGGTTACCCACGGCGAATATCCAGAACCATACGCGTATCGCCTTTATTGAAGATATACGTCATAATGGAAGCAGTGGAGATTCTTGTTTGTCATATTCTAGTTAGCTTATCTTTACGGCTCGATATTTATGAAGTGACATTCCGAGTTTGTGTACCAAGTCTAAAGGAGAGGAGCAAGTATGGAAACACGTTGTAGGCATCAGATACAGCGACGTAACCGCGCAAGAGAATATTTATAATTAAATTATTGGTGTTCAACATCTCTAAACTGCTCAGTGGATTATGAGGAACGCGGTAGGGGATAACTTCGCTTTCATTTTCACGGGGATTTGTTAACCGAACGCAGGCTAATGCGTGTTTCCTTCGTTTTTTTTTTTCTTTGATTCATCTCTGATCAGAACTTTGCGCCGTGAGTGAGAATCGAATCCGTGACCTCGCGCACAGTAGCCGCCAATGCTGTACATCGTTTAAAATTGCAGTGCAGATTTCGCGACGGAAATTCAGGGCATGCTAATATTTCTCCAAACACCAGTGGCCGTGAAATGTACAACGTTCGCTTCCGAGGAGCATAAGATTTTTTTATGGCTGTCATCCCCGACGAGCAAATCATATGTTGAACTAACAGAATCGTTCATTACAGGCAGTAACTCTTCCTTCTAACAGCTGTGAGTTCAGAAAACAGCAATTTGCAAAAACTTCTATCGAAGTAAAGCAGACACACGCCGCGCTGCTATGCAGAGAGATCCCGCCGGCGGAACTTTCTTGCCAACCAGCACCTGCTCCGAAGGCGGGACTTGGGGGCGGGACACTGCCAGTGACGTCACACTGTTTGCAAACAGGGAGAGGTCTATTGAGGTATACCTCAAGTTTTTGTGATGGGTCTGTGGAGGCTGCGTGGTTACGGCTGCTTCGCTATACACGTAAGATTTCAGATTTCTCTGGGGAGCACTGTAGCTGAGCACTGTAGCACTGTTGGCTGACATATTCTTGGATGATGTGAGTTGCAGTTTGCAGGCGCTCTTCCTTTTCAGCGAGTGATCCTTTTGTGGTCCAGAGTGTCATGTCATCTGCATAGAAGGCGTGTCGGAGCCCCTCTACCTCCTGCAGTTTTCTGGCAAGGCCGACCATGGCTACGTTGAAGAGCGTGGGTGATATTACTGCTCCTTGCGGCGTGCCCTTGTTGGGAGGTTGGTATGCAGGAGTCTGGAGCTCTCCGATCTTCAACTCCGCTGTGCGTTGGCTTAAGAAGCTCTGAATGTACTTGTATGTTCTTTCACCACAGTTGGTGTTTGCGAGCCCCTCCAGTATTCCTTGGTGGCTGATGTTGTCGAAAGCCTCTTTAATGTCGATGGCTACGAGGATGTGTTCACCGTTGCGGGGAACGTTGCTGAGAACCTCTTCCTTGAGTTGTAGTAGTACGTCCTGCGACGACAGGCCAGCACAGAAACCGAACATGGTGTCGGGCAGGTGCTTATTATCTTCCAAGTGCTTCTGCAGTCTTGTGTTTATGATTCTTTCGTACACCTTGCCGAGGCAGGATGTCAGCGAAATGGGTCTGAGGTTTTCGATTGCCAACTTCTTGCCTGGTTTGGGGATCATCATTATTCTTGCGTGTTTCCACATCGCTGGCACCGTGCCTTGTTCCCAGTGTTGGTTGATGAAGGCCGTGAGTGCAAAGATAGACTTGTCGCTGAGATTTCTTATCATGGCGTTTGTGATACGGTCTGTGCCCGCCGCCGTGTTACGGGTAGTAGCTGCGATGGCCGCTCTCATTTCATTTTCAGTTATAGGTTCATCCATTCTTGGGTTCGGTTGTCCCACGTATGATGTTGTACATGGCTCTGAGGGAGCAGGATCTCCATAGCATTTGGTCTTGATGGCGTCGACGAGGTCTTGTTGGCTGCCTGGGTAGGTGTGTAGTAAGCGCTCCAGGGCCTTGTGTCGCTCTCCTTTGGTCTTGGTGGGGTCGAGGATGGCTTTGAGGATGTGCCATGTCTTGGCTGTACCCAGGGTGCCATCCAGGGAGTCACAGAATTTATACCAGTTTGCCGACGTGAGTTGCATGGCGTATTCTTCCGCTTCCGCTGTTATTTTCGCTATGCATGTCCTCAGTTTCCTATTGTTCTTCTGCTTTTTCCAGCGGCGGGTAAGCCCTTGTCTGGCGTCCCACAGATGTAGTAAATGGGAATCCACCTCCGGGATTTCTGTTGTTCGGACTATTTCTTTTGTGTGGTGTTCTTTTTGTCGACAAAGTTTGTTGCACCAGTCTTCCAAGTTTGTAATTGTCTCTTCGTCCTGTTCTTGGGCTTCCCTCATTTTTTGCCAGTCAGTTAATTTGGCTGTGCCAATATCCCTGCGTAGGCGTCCGGTCTGTAGTGTTATGTTCAGTATGTAGTGATCGCTTCCCAAGTTTTTGAGTGTGTTGTGCCATTCGGCTCGTGTGGTTTGTGTGATGAAAGTGAGGTCGGGTGTTGTGTCACGTGTTACACTGTTTCCCTCCCTTGTCGGTGTGCTTGGGTCTGTGATGAGCATGAGTTGACACAATTCCATCGTTGTCTCTAGCTGGAGGCCTTTCCAGTCATGCCTCTGGTATCCCCATAGCATGTTCTGCGCGTTGAAGTCGCCCATAATGACTAGTGGGTTTTCTTTGGCGAGGCAAAGGGTGTCTCGGAAGAGTTTGGCAATAGTAGCCCGCCTTTGACGTGGGGGGCTATAGATGTTTAAAATGAAAGCACTTTGTTTCTGGTTGCCTTTGTAGACGAGTTCATGCAGTACGTCTATGTTGTCGTCCAGTTTATGTTGTATAGTTGTGATGTTTTTATCCACGAGTGTGGCTACCTTCCACTTGTCATCTTGACTCGAGTGATATGCTTCATAACCCTGAAGTGTTGGTCGGGTACCGATCTCTTGTAGGGCGATGACCCTTGGTGGCCTTGCAGATTGAGCGATCAGTTGTGTCAGCAGCCCTTTTTTCCTTCGGTACCCGCGGCAGTTCCATTGCCAGAGTTCTAAGTTTTCTTTGACTTGCTTGCGTGGTCTAGGCATGTTTAGACATGGTTGCTTTTGTTTGAGTCTGGGGTATGTGGTTTGATCCTGTCGTAGAGGTTATCTTGTGGAGGTTCTGTCATAGTCTATTGCGTAGTTCCGTGTGGTGAGTCTTGTCTTTGGCCGTGCTGTCTTTAGGTGCTTCTATTTCTGCAACTGCTGCCTGTGTGCCGTCAAGTGCAGTCTTTGTCAGTTGTCCCAGCTGGGGAGTGCGAATGTCGTCCATGAAGGCCTGCATCTGGGTGCGGATGGCCTCGAATTGGTGCTGCAGGTCAGTGATGGCTTGGTGTGGCACTGTTTCCTGTGGTTTCTGTGTGAGTTGTGTCACTAGTTCTTTGAGGTGTCTGTTTTCTTGTGCGAGTGTTTGTACCTGTGTTTTTATGCTCGCGAGTTCCTGTTCTAATTTTGCGGATGGTGGAGGCTGTTGGTTTTGGTGTGAGTGGGAAGCTGCTGCTGTCCAGCTTACCCTGTCTTTGTTGGCGTCGATCCCCGTGGGGGAGGCTTCCCTATTCTGTTGGTGCTGCGAGAACCCGTTGTCATCGGGTGCTGCAGTGGTTGCTGCCTGCCTCTGGTGCTGGGGCATCGACCGTGATCGTCGTTTGGGTGACTGGGATTGAGGCCTGGGTTGTAGGCATGAGCGGGACTTAGATCTCGAACTGGAAGCTGGTGGAGACCTGTGGGCACTTGGCGGCTCAGTGGTGGCAGGTTTTCGCCAGGTCTGAATGCACTTTAGTTTGTTTTCACACTCTTTTGCGGCTGTGAGATGGGGCCCTCCACACAGGGCGCACTTCGGAACGCAGGTGTGACCGGCTTCTGGGTTTGAAAGGTTGCAAACGTCGCATGCTCGAGCCATTGGGTTGGGGCATACGTCTGGTCGGTGTCCGGGGGTTCGGCAGATGGGGCAGAACTGCCTTGTCGGCTGGTAGCATCGGCAGGGCATTTCCCCTCCATAGAAGTAGACCAGTTGAGGCAGTTGGGGGCCCTCAAAGTGGAGCAGTGCCGTCTGCGATTGTCCGAGCATGTGGGCTCGCACGATGCGAACTCCATGTGTGCGTACCCGAAGATTTGCTAGAAGCTCTTGTTCGCTGGTGCCCGCGTAGATGCCGTGCACGACACCTTTAGACAGGTCCTTGGGTGTTGCAGATATACCTTCACAGGGTGTGGCCGTTCCTGGAAGGTGAGGCTCATAATTTTCACGAGTGTAGCCGCCGTAGCTTCGTGAGGGGTGCTCACGATGATGATGTTCGACCCGCGTCTCAGGCGGACGATGAAGTCTTCCCCCTTGCATGCTGACGCCCGTCCAGTGGCTTGGATGATCGCCTTGGCCACCTGATAGGAACACAGTTCTCGAACGATCAGCCCTGGGCTCGGGCGAATTATGACCTTCAGGTCAGCGTGTGAGAGCGGTGGCGCGCGTTGGCAGGGCCTACTCCGTGCGTCTGCGTTGTCGGGAACTTCTTCGGCGTGCTCGCACGGCTCACCGGTGTCTGGCGTCCGGGTTAGGGCTAGCTCTGCCGGCGTGGTTTTCGATGTAGAAGTGCGCTCGCCCGGTTCCTGTTCGCCAGTGATTTGTTGTTTTCGCAGGCGGCGTCGCCGATGAAGGGAGACGACCGTTTGCCATTGAGATTCTTGATGCATGAGCTGTTCCGGGAGTACGAGAGATGGCCCTGGCGAGGCCTCGTCCATTGGGGCATCTTCTTGTGTCTTGGGCGCACCTTCCATATTTTCTGTGGTGTTTGGTAGAAGAGCGACATTGTCCGGGTTTCGGGTGATCGCAGCGACTAGGGTTGGGTTGCCTCCGCGGCTCACGAACGACGCATCAGCCACCTGTGGGTCTCCGTCGCCCCGGCGTTTGGTGTAGGCCTAACCTTCCCGTCGGCAGCGCCCAGCGGGTTGGGGCTCTCGTTGCTCGTAAAACTTCGACTCACCAAAAATTTTGGTTCGATTGAGTCGCCTGAACGTTTACGATGGCGCTCCACTCATCTCAGTGGCGTCCGGGAATTTCAACTGCTTGGCAAGTTCAATAGTCGCGGAGACGATGCGACGAACACAGCACCTCCGCCGCCATCTTCAATCGTCTATTCGTTCATTTCGAATACTTCGAAACTTAGAATAATTTAAATTCGTTTTGAAGCGAATTCGAATACTGCAACATTTGTTCGAATATTCGAACTGCTCGAATATTCGCACCAGCCTACTGTTTTGCATTAGGAGAAGGTTAAAGCGTACTTTATCCAGAACCTGTAGTCCCAGGTGCTGCGAACTCAAAGTGTGATTGAGTGTCTGCTGTTGCTTCCTGAATACATTTGACACATTCCATCCTCAGCTACACACTGAACCTGTATGCATGTCGTTCAGGTGGGCTACAGCATCCGGTTTGAGGACTGCACATCTGAGCGGACAGTGCTGAAGTACATGACGGATGGCATGCTTCTCAGGGAGTTTCTCTCAGAACCCGATTTGGCCAGCTACAGGTACGACAACCTTCACGTCTTTTTGCATTTGTAGTATCGTTAGGTGAACTCGTTTAGCACTGCTCTCCACCCTACAATTTGTTGACTGTCTCTATGCATAATGTTTGTTTTATGCAGTTGCTGACCTATTACTAATACTGATCATCACTGACAGAGGGACCACTTTTACAGCTGACCGAACTCAAGCCATTCTGCAATTGCCATGCACGGTTATATAATTTTAATGTGATCGGGCTTCGCCCACGAAAACCTGCCACCACCCCTCATCCAAGGCCGCGCTGTAGTCTTTGGAAACTTTCCAATTTTTTCAGTCTGTTCTGCTAAGATTACACGCAAGAAACGAGTAACTGAGTTTATTCTAAAGTTCACACAAGCACCAGCAATAATGCTGGAAGGTTCGATAAAGCATGTATAAAAGCCGAGGAATTACCGACGCAGATTACCGACGACCGATGTCTGTGTTTGTCGCTTTCGCTGCAGTTTGAGTGCTACTTCTTTTACTGGGTACAGGTACGCCCAATAAAGCGTTTCATCTTTGCCAGCTGCATTTTGCTTTCTCCACCGTCACAACCACATGACAGTTTAGACACCCATAAAGTAATGCACCAGAGCCACACTATAAGTGGCGCCACTCTAGAATTGAGGCAACATTTTTCAAAGACTGCACACGTACAAAATATTTAGACCAAGCAACCATGTGCATCTGAGAATTGAAGCATGTGACCGAGATGATTTGCATATATTTAAATTTACAAGTGTTCAAAGGTTAACATCTAAGGATCAGCAATGCAATTAATGCAGAGGGAAAAAAAATGCACTATGGAAGGAAGTCAATTACTTATTTTTCAGGCCTCAATTGTGCAGGCAAGATCCTGAGAAATTTTTACAGCTATAATCTATGAACAGCTAACAGCTACCAGTACTGCTTCATTTTCAGCAGTTGATTGCTGGTTTATGACTGCCTAGTGGCCTTTGCACTGTAAGGTGTGAGCTGTACTGTGTTTCTAAGAAGCAGTGTTTGTATACTACATTTTATCTCGCTTCTCATAAATCACTCCATTGTGGGTGCAAGGCTGTCTTGTGCCCTGCTGTGGTGCTGTATGAGCCAATGCTACATTTTAGTGCTCCCACATTGTCAGGGTTTTGACACAGTTGGCTGGAGCAAGAATAATAAGGGGACTGGGGGACTCAGTTTCTGTCACCAATAATTTTATGAAGCCTAGAAAAGCATGAGGGAAATGGCCTGCTGTTTAATGGAAGTGTAAGATTATCGACAAAAAGAAAAGGTAAATTGCTGGCATTTGGATCTGAATCCACAACGTGCACATGATGCATGAAATGCTCTATTTATTTATCTATTTATTTATTTAGTAAATATACTTTCAAGGACAAAGGCAGTACAGAAAGGAGTTGTAAGTTATTAGAAAAAAATTCACAACATATCCACGGGTGAATGATGAAGAGCTTGGGCGAAGCTCCTGAAGCAATCATGGTTACACCGTGAAATCTTCAGTGGTTTCGCCCAGCAGTAATCAAAGCGATAGCCCAGTACATCATCAAAGACGTGACAAACACTGTATATATTTATACAAGAAATTTTATTAATCGTAAGTGGTAGCTACTCGGGCTTCCGTTCCCCCTTCATTATAACGGCTTTATGGTCGGTGAAGTGATGGATCGGTGATGGGTCGTAGTGGGATGTTTGCAAAGACGAAGTAGTGGGCAGTTTGCAAAGGATCGGTGATGGGCCGGTTACGCCTTACACTGGACGCGTGACAAGGTTAGACTAAGAGGAGCTTTGCACCTAAAAAATGTGCTGTGGAAATGTAGTAGAAAATATTTTGGAAGGCGATTTTGAAGTTTACAGTGCGGGTGTGTGGATATTCAAACTTTCGAATATTTTTCAAATAGTGTTTGCTATTCGATTCAATTCGCATCGGAATTTTACTAATTGAAGTATGACTTGGGCACAACTCGTAGTCGTGTCCAAGTCATTCGGCGGCTACAGGATCAGCGTCAATCTGACGAAGCTGAAGGAAGTAATTGAAAGGGAGCGCTTTATATTGCTAACAGTGGAACAAATTCTTGGCCAGTTGGATGGACTGTAGCGTCTCCGTGTGTCCACACGCTTCATGGCACACTGGCAGCGACCTCTACAGGTTATACGCATACCACTGCGCTAGGCCACGTGCACTGCTGAGCAGTTAGCTGAAAATGCTTAGGCCTGACCACACGTACGTGTTGCAGCGCGTCAGCGCATAGCGTGTTGCCGCAGCGCCGCGCCTTCTCCCTCCATGCCCTGACGCGCTGCAACATGTACGTGTGGTCATGCCTTAAGCACGTTTGCTGCACTGCGCCGTGACGGTGGCCCCTTCAGATTTTCAATATGTTTCACCCCATCACGCTCTGGCATTGAGGCAAAGCTGCCTTTCGGACTCTGCTACGGCTGCAAACAGATTGATTCACGAGAGCACTGGTTTGAACCTATGAGATGATAGACGCTGCAGAGGTGGGGCCTTATTTTAATGCTCTTTCGGACCTGAAATTTGGGCAGAAAGTCCTAAAAATTGGACGCCGAAGATTTTCTGCGTCCGAAATTTCAGATGTTCTTATACGTTGATGTCGATATGGCAGATTAGGAACTCCCGACTCGAAGGGAAGGTGCCCTTGTCCACCGCATCACTTGGGCCTCCACAGAAGTTGAAGGAGGAGGAGAGATTGAGGAAATAGCGTCTTTTCCTTTCACATGTAAAGGGTTGTCGACACCACATTGGTTGCACCAAATCATGTAAATAAATACAATTCGGCCTCTGCATTGCCTCATTCTTGATCAGACAACTAGGGAACACTACCCCTACAATGCTTCACGAACCTAGCCAAAAGAAATGCATTCATGTTGCTATCTCATAAGAATATTTTAGGGATCCCCTGAAGCTTTTTTTCAGTAATTTTGCTTTGAAGTAATTAAAAAATATTGGACAAATATTCAACAACTATTCAGAAAATATTCGATTCGCACTCGCATATTAATATTCGAATTCGCTTTGCACTCAAAATTTTGCTATTCACACAGCTCTAGTTTCCAGTGCTAATGATGGTGGCAATAGAAGCGGGAACTTGGTTCTTAGCAAAAAGTAATCATGGTAGAGGCTTGTGGGACAAGTTGGCAGGTGTACTTCGAAACAATGGTAGTGCAAGGGGGGTTCAGGTAGATTTAAAATATTTTTTTTTCCTGTAATGGTAGATTGGCAAGCATAATTTGATAGGATGAACAAGTGGCTTGGTTTTGAACACTTTCGAGGTTATTTATAAGGGGTGTTTGACAAGGGCCTTTTATTGCATGTGCGTATTCCAGTTTGGGACGAACAAGTGTTTTATACAGAGTCAACTTAGCCATAGCTGATGCATTTAAAAAATTTCATTACAGATGGCCAAGCATGTGCTTAGTACAGTCAACTGCCGATTTTTCGGACGCCCAGTTTTCCGGACATACTCGAAAATTCGGACGCTTTCGCGGCACCGTCACCAGCCCTATAGACATCAATGTATTAGAACATCCAAAATTTCGGACGCTGAAACTCTTCTGCGTCCGTTTTTCGCACTTTCTGCCCAAATTGCAGGTCCAAAAGGCATTATTTGAAGCCCCCACCTCTGCCACGTCTATCATCTCGTAGGTTCGAACCAGCGCTTTCGCGATCGAGTCGATCTGTTTGTGACAGTAGCAGAGTCCGAAAGTCAGCTTTGCCGCAGTGCCGAAGCA
Source organism: Rhipicephalus sanguineus (assembly GCF_013339695.2). NCBI lineage: Eukaryota > Metazoa > Arthropoda > Arachnida > Ixodida > Ixodidae > Rhipicephalus > Rhipicephalus sanguineus. The sequence goes on along the minus strand of NC_051176.1, from coordinate 67,157,109 downwards.
TTATGGGTTTGAAGCAGACCAAAAATTCAAAGGGGCCGCTATCATGGCGTCGTGCGGCGATGTCTACGGATAAGCAGTGGAAATGCACGGAGGTGTGACGGCAGCAGGTGGCAAACGTGCCAGTACGGCTTAATCGCTGACAACCCTTACGATAAGCATCTTCAGTTAACTGCTCGGTAGAGCATGCAGCCTAGCGCAGTTGCATGCGTACTGCACGCATTTAATAGGCGAGAACCCAAACGCACCGCGCCGCCATTCATGCTGCCTCTGTGTGCAAGACCGCTAAGTGCGCCGTACAGACGCGTTGCCTTCACGGGCGAAACCAGCTCGCCATTGCCGCGCCCGTGTGCGCCAGGAACAAAGTGCGCATCACGAACCCTTTCATGATAAATGCGCGCATACGATACAGCAACAGTACAGTGACGGCGTCAGCTTAGTTGGCGATGTGCTGCAATCAACTATAAACGATCAGCTTCACACAGCAGCAAATGCTGCGTATAGGCGGAGATTCGGCGATACGCAGCATTTGTGTGTACGCATCGTTTACATGCACACACACATCGGGGAAAGCCGGACGAGATGTCCACTTTTCCGCCACAGTCTTTATGTTCCACATCATCGTTTCCAAACGCTCCATGCGAGAGAGCCGTAATCTATCCCGCGCTTTGCTGGTATCAGCGGCGCTCATCACGAGATGCAAACTTGCGAGTGGCAGTTGACACGTAGTTATGCGGGGTTCGCGGCAGGTACCAAATGTATTTGCGAAAGCCTGGGCGCGCACCAAAATGCCTGATAATTGTACTGGGAAGCATTAAAGCTATTTCAGACGTGGCTGTGGCGATATGACCGCTTGAGCGGAATAAAAAAGCATGAATTTGTTTTTTCGGACTGCCCGATTTTTCGGACGATTTTGCGGTCCTTAGGGATTCCGAAAAATCGGACGTTGACTGTATTGTTGATGACTTGTTCACTGTGCACTTTCCAGGGGAGGTCATTTGTAATATGAACATTAAGGTACTTACAGCCGTTTAAGTCGGGAAGATGTTGATGATATATGGTGTTTTCTGGCGCTGGGGCCAGTTATGCCCAAAGAGCGCCAAGATATTTCATGTTGGAAAGACAAATTCTGTTAAGAAAGTAGACACATGGGTCGTTATTGGAAGATTGACTATAGTCGGATACAACATAAGAAGTCAGGAGAGGCCCTGCCCAGACGACCAAAGCACGGCAGCCGATCGCCTCCGCGACTAAAGAAATAGTCCCGCTCATGCACGCGCCGATGTTCTCCGAAGGCAGAGCCACCGGCCGTCCCGCTCATGACGTCAGTCCCGAGTGCGTGCCCATTGGTGCGGGCTTGTGTTCATCCGCCTTTGAGGAGGAAATGCCGCTGACTTCTAAAGTTGTATCCTACTATAGAAGTATACATGCTGTTACATTTTTTTAGTGTTTATTTGGATGATTTGTCAATCAAACTGGTCAGGTATATTGTTAAGATCCTGTAGAAGATTGATAGAGTCACTGCTGTTAGTAATTTTATTGTAGATTATGAAATTGTTTGCAAACAGTCTGCTTTTATAAAAGAAATGCAGTTTGGAAGGTCACTAATATAGATTGGAAAGAGCAAAGCCCCCACAACTGATCATTGTGGGACACCGGACGTTACTAGCAGCTCTTGATTTAGGCGCTTTTTTTAAGAATGATAGTTGGTCTGCTGTGGTATACCTCATAATCGAAGGTTGGCTGTTGGAAACTGAAGTCAGCGAGGTGCTGTTTTGTTGATGTGATCTGTGAGTGGCCTGTTACTAGTCAGGGTAACACGTGGTTTCTTCACTGCAGTGTCATCATAGTGGACGAGGCACATGAGCGCACACTTCACACAGACATCCTGTTTGGCCTGGTCAAGGACATTGCGCGATTTAGGCCAGACCTCAAGCTACTGATCTCCTCAGCGACCCTGGATGCTGAAAAATTTTCTGAGGTGAGAACCCATGTCTGTTTCATCAATGCAACTTGGGTGTTAGCAGCAAGCTTAACTTCGTCACCAGCATTATGGTGCCCTACAAAGGTATATGAAGTAGCAGCAGCATCAGGTTGGAGACTGCAACTTTTGTTTTTATTATACGTATTTCTTTTCGTTATCAAAGGAAATATGTCAGAGTACATGCAAGACAGGTGGTGATGGCACACTTTGCCGTCTTTTCGCCCCAAGAATCATTAGCCCCAAGAATCATGGCCCTAAGAATCATTGCCATGGCAAGAATTATCAGTCTTTGTAACAAAAATTACCTCCAAAAAAAGCTGGACCTAGTTCATGTTGCTGAAAAATTCAGCAAGTGCCAGTGACCATAATTCTATGACTAGTTTTTTTGTATCCTTGGGTGAGTTACTGTATTTACATGACTGTAGGTCAGCCTATTTTATTTAAATTTGAAATCTAGTGTTGAGGGGTCTTGAAACCAAACCTAGTACTGCCAACCGCCAATTATGGCTGGACGAATGAGAAATCGGTGACGCTGCGGCATGGTTACAGCATTACGTTTGCTTTTCGGCTTTCCATAGCAAATATTTATTCCGCACGCTTGTTTTGAAGAATTTTTTCTTTTTCAACTACGTATTCCGAAGCCGCTGTTCACTGTCAGGAGTGCCAGTGGTGATTGGAAGAGCATCAACGATCAACACTCTCATAAGAGCCGTGCACATCATTTTTTATGTGCTGATTGTGCTGGAAGAGCCAATTGTTTCAATCAGCCACCGCACTCCTGGTGACGATCAGCGGCTCAGCGACGATTTGTTTGGAGGGCACCAGTAGTTGATGGAAGAGCTTCTCTTTTTTTATGCGTCTTTTATTATTATTTATCTTTTTTTTTTCCACGGCTGCGTTTGGCAAGCAAGCTGGAATTAAAATCTACGCGCTTTGGCTCTCCTGGCCCCACAACACAACGCCTTCCACTTTCTTGCTTTCGCCTGTCCCCTCGCGCACCGCGCGTGCTTTGGGTACAGGTGCTTGCCTGAGCCGCTGCTGAGTTTTGTTATCTACTGTGCAGAAGTGACCGTTGGTGGGGCAGCTATGCGAAGATTTACTGGCACCGCCAGTCCGATCGGCAACGGGCGAGCGCCGATTGGCAACGGCGCGAGGACCGTGCTGTACGAGAGTTAAATCACACTAAAAGACGTACTTTGCGGGCGATATACTCTAGTGAGCTTTCAACTTTTCCTCTTAATATACATGATAAAGAAATTATTTCTACGAAAAACGCAAAGCACACCTTGAGCAAGATGTTTGGTTTTGGGACGCTAAATGGGACCATGAGGCGATGCGAAGCCGGAGCACTTGCACGATCGTGTTCTGCTGGTGTTCGTTGGGCATGCTACCGACCTCGCGTCGTGGAACGCGAAGAGGAACGCTATGCACGTCGTGTCTTCCCTCTAGCCTTGCCGTTAATTCTCACAGGGCGAGCGGGGAACGCGGTCGCTCTTGGTGCGCTTTCTCTTTCGCTCGGGAGCGGACACTTTCCCTGCATTTCACCGACCACACAGCGGTGATAATGAAGGGACCACGTAAACCAACAGTACAATAAAACTTTGATGTTTAATTATATACACGGTGTTTCACACTCTTTATATGATGTACTGGGCGAATTTCACGGAAGAGCTTCACGGTTTATCGATGATTCCCTCCGGAGCTTCGCCCCACTCATCATCATTCACCCTGTGGATATGCTGTGATTTTTTCAACAGGTATTGCAGTTGCGGCAAATGCAATGTGTTGCTAAGCACTAGGGTTTTCGCGGGCTGAGATCTGGGCACTTTCTGGAGCTCACAGCACACTTGAACGAACTACACAATCGGTCTCGGTCTTTCTTGGTGATGCGCAATATATTGTCACGCAAGAAGTTCATGTCTTCACCTTGGAAACGGGAATGCCGAGGACACACTTTAAGGGCAGCAGGGCCTGGGAATTGAAGTTCATCATGAGGGCTATCTTGACGACGTTGAGTGAGCACATGTAGTCAGTCCAGCGACTACGTAAATAAATTTCTTTGGAATGCACTCGCGCTTTTTTCTTCTCCTTTTTTTTATGTGTGATTTTGAGGGGTCGATCTACTTTCAAGTCGACTTACAATCATGTAAATGTGGTAGCTTAAAACCAAAACAGCACTGATGACTGGAGACCAGACGAAGACACACTAGACTCGCAGTGTGTTTCTTTCATCATCTGTGCCTTACGTCATCTGGTCTTCAGTTGTTTGCACTGCTGTTCCGTTTACAAAGCGGCTGCTGTAAATTGTTGTCTGCTAAACTTTGACTGTGGTGCGTTTGTTGAAAAGGATACTACCATCTTAGACTCGCGCCACGTTTGTCTGACCAATAACGGAATGTGAAACTCGGGCAGTGTTTGACGTAACTTCCGCTCCACTCCCATGGTGCCAGTTCAGTTCAGCCGAAAAAGAAAAGATATGAAATTAAGTGAAGCTACATTTGGAACAAGTGGTATACAGTGGACTCTCATTAAATGGAACCTGAAAGGACCAGGGAAATATGTTTCGTGTAACAGGAGTTCCATTTACTGTGAGATGAGCCGGGGTGCAAAATTGAAGTACAAAACCAATCATATGAGAGGCAGTTGTTCTATTTAAGCAGCCATTCTGTTTAAGAGATTGCCATTTGCTGAGAGTCTACTGTACAGTTGCGCTCAATATGACTTGCAACACGGGAGCACGTGGCCTCACCAGTTCAAAGACGGCACATGGCTTCCACTAGCCCTTATTTCGATAACTAAATGCTGTTCTCGCACTTGGGTATGATCCCAAATACGAAAATATCATTTAGTCGTTGAAATAAAAACAAGTTGAAGTCATGCACAATCTTTGAACTCGTGAGGCCACGCGCTCCTGTGTTGCAAGTCATATTGAGCGCGACTGCACATATAAAAGCTCTGTTTTATAGGTTTAATTTCAAGCAGCATTCAGAAGCACTGACTTATACGCTGGTTTTCTCTCACAAGGCAGGTACAGTTGAATCCCTTTACAAGAGACAGGCACCAGGAAGCAGTTTGTGTCCCTTATATACCACTTGTCTCTTATAAGCAGGGTACCACGTTCTCATTTTCTATTCAACCCCTGTTTCGATGTCGGCCCACTTTTGTTGCTTATACCCGATTGCCTGTTACGTCAGTGTCTCTTACAAAGGGGTTCAAGTGTATAATTTTTCTCAGTGTGCTAAAGCATTTTGCATTCTTTGTGTGCAGTTCTTTGATGATGCACCAATCTTCAAGATTCCTGGGAGGAGATTTCCGGTCGACATCTACTACACCAAGGTACCTGCTTTGCCCCAGTGTGGCCACCCGTCTCTCTGTAGAGGCATTTTTTGTCTAGAGCCTAACGCAGCCGTGCTTGATCTATGCTCGTTGACAGGCTCCCGAGGCAGACTACCTGGATGCATGTGTGGTGACAGTCTTGCAGATCCACATCACCCAGCCGCTGGGTGACATTCTGGTCTTCCTCACAGGGCAAGAGGAAATTGAAGCTTGCCAGGAAATGCTCATGGTGAGGGAGTGGCAGAGAAGGATAGTGCTTTCTTGAGTGACATTTCACGTGCACAATATCGTGTAGTGAGAATGGTGTCGCGCTTTCACTAGGCAAGAAAACTGCCATATTTTCTTGTGTGTAACCTGCCTCTGCATATACCCAGCACACTCAACTACAAACCGCGGAAAATTTTTTAAGGTGGTTCCCCGCGTATTGCCTTCCTTGCATTGCTGTGAAGCACTGCCGTGAGATCACCTTGCACACTGAAATTTGTGTATCACTGACACCTCGACTTTAGCTCCAAATTTTCTGTAGTTTTTTATTTGGCTTATATGCGAGAATATACAGCACTCGCAACTCCTTCCGGAGTTGTTGTACTGTGTACTCCAGAGATGGCAGAAGTACAGTGTACTAGAATAGGGGTAGTGGGCTCAGACACATGCGCCGCCTAAGGCACCTCATGTTGCCTCCGAGTGATGGCGCCACTAGCATTTCCTCTTGATAGGTTATGTGGTTTTACAAGTTTCGCGGCTACGCTAGGCGGGCTTTGCGGGTTATTTTCGCGGACTGTGTAATTATAGACAAGTGCTTGCTATCCATACTGTTGGAATTCTGTCCAAACGCATTCGCTTTTCTCGTTAAGAAATAGAAAAGAAACACGCTGCCGCTATGATCGCAGCGCTAGCTGGAGAGATGTCGGCTGCCTCCCCGAGAGCCGCCGTTAAGCGATGGCTTGACAACAAATTAATCAGCTTATAGCTTGGCGCAGCGCGATGTTTGCGCCTGTTTACGCATAGCTGTATCAGGCATTTTCGAACGTTGCATGCGCCTTGAACGCATGCTCGACGCCTGCCAAACGTTGGCGGTGACCAAAGTCGACGGAACTCGCCAGTCAAGTTACGAAAGACGGTGTGCTTTTCGCATAATAAAACGCTTCACATGCACGTGAAAGTGTACGTTGTCAGAAAGATAATAAAAGGCATCCGCAAAATCCGTTTTATTTGTAGAAAATTACTACCTTGAAATTTCAAACAAGCGCAATTAGCTGTTAAAGTAAAAATGGATACATTCGAGCAAACCTTTCTTTTGAGGGCACATTGCCAAATCAGATTTTCAAATCTGATTTTTACTTTCTGCAATTTAATTTTTTTTATGAACAGCATTGGCATAAAGATTACACACAAGACATCCACCAAATGCAAAAACACTCTAAGAACTGTTTAGATTCCCGAAATATTACAAATGTCTGTACGAAAATGGTGTGGCAGTATATAATGTCAACTTTTCTTTCAACAATAACATTTGCATAACAAGAACGTATCTTCTGCGAGGGCATCTGTAATTTTTCGAGTAGATTTTCTGCTTCTTCCTGGGAACTCAAGCAATGTTGTTTAACAAATCTCCACCTGATGAACACCTTGGTGTGGGCATCGTGAGGCTTGTTGCAGAAAAACATGCCAACTTTTTCCGACACCACAGTCGTTTCTTCGCATTATGTCGAATTGCAGTAAAGTACCGGGAAACAATGGAAAACAAAATTAATCAACTTTTGTTGCTGCGGGTCGTTTGGTCACCTTGTCGCTTAATTCTTTTGCTGCAGGGTTTGGGAGTCCTTTTGCTAAGGTACGCTGAGTGATTCGGAAGAATCGTCGGAACAGCGTCTGCTGACAGCGTTGTTCTACCACGAGGAATGCTATCTCTTTGCCATCAATTATATGAATGTAGTCCCTGATTACATAATACAGCTCAAAATGCAATTCGCACACTGCACACGTTTCGTCAAGCTTCTTAGTCTTGAGGAACGTTGAAAAGAGACCCAGGCGCGATACAGTGATTGTGCCGCTAGTAGGCATACTTGCTTAGCATACCTTAGCATGAGCACGTCGGCGGAAAATGAATACCGCGGTTGTTGATGCAAACCACTGAACCTCTCAATCGCACCAAAAACCAATCGACTTGCCGCCTCGTTTAGCACGTGTGCAACAAGAGAGCGGCAGAAGGATAGGAGCGTGCGAAACTTCAAGACGAAACTGCAGCAGCGCCCCTAGCGGCTGCCAGTACCGGCGACATGAGCAGCTTCAGAGCACCACCTGCGTAGCATAGGGCAGAGAGCACACTACCCCCTTCTAGTACACTGTAGCAGAAGGTCCCCACCCTGAGAAGGGGCTACGGCTTATGTTGGTGCACATTGCCTTCTAACTGAACTGAAAAGCTTGTTCATATTGTCACGCACGTTCATCACTTTATTTTGATGTTTTCGTGTTTCACCCACAAAAAATGTTAGCAACGCTCGGTGCAGACCGCACCGCAATGTTTGGGAAGGTTCGAGATTGTGTGAGGTCATTCTGTTAAGATTACGCGCAGGACACTAATAGTCCTTACGTGAGCACCAGCGATAACACTGGAACATTCAATGACTGATGTATAAAGTTCCGTATTTCCCAGTCTTGCTGCAGTTTTCTTCACTGTCATAACCACGTGACAATATTACATTAAAATAAGTATGTCTTGTAGAGCAGTGGTATCTCTTAGTCCCTGTTTTCTTTTTTGATCTGCCTCTTTTAATTTATCCCACTATGTAATTTGATCAATTTCACAGTCCCATCAAGGTGGAATTAACAGAAGTATTTTGCAATTTTGATTTGCCATCCAGTCTCGACTATGCATTATTCTTTGACGCCAGATGCTCATTAATCGTTTAGTGTTTGGTCACACACTGGTTGATAATTAGACGAGGCTCAGAGCACCGAAATTGAACTAACAGTGGTGTTGGTGTCCAACTGAAGTGTTGAATGAAGTCCTGTATCAAAATAGGTCTGTTCGAGCTTTTGAGACCGTGAATTCCTCCTAGGGAGCCTGTGAATTTTCTCGTTGTGTGATAGTGTTTTCAAAGTTGGTTTGACCGTTGTCATGTTTTCATGTTGCAGGAGAGGACTCGGAAGCTGGGCTCCAAGATCCGGGAGCTGGTCATCCTGCCCATTTATGCCAACCTGCCCACAGAGATGCAGGCTAAGATATTTGAACCGACACCTATGGGTGCTAGAAAGGTGCAGTTATCCCATTTGTATGCACTTTAGGCAGAGTTTGTTTTGCAGTTTCTCCTCCTTGATAGGCTTTGCATGTTTGCATTGTTGGCAACCTAGGTTTCATCTACAGTGGCTGTGGCAAGCACCAGGTTTGTTTCAACTCCACACATGCTGCCCACATGCGTGCCTCCAGAACCATGTGGATGCTATGCATGATCACGTCAGTACTCAATAGTGACCACGGTTTCGTCTGAAGCAGGTGCAGTGCACAGTAGTGTAGTTTTGAATAACAGAGAGCTGAGCTAGTTGGTAAGTATTCATTCTAAAAAGACAGGGTGTGCAAACACGGACACAAGAAAGAAGTCAGGACACCACAAACGCTGACTAACAACTGAAGAGACGCACAACGGTGGAAAGCGCCTAGGGCACTTTCCGCATAAAGATGAAATCAAATGCCATAACAGTTATCTTCCACATAGACCCCCATGCATGCCGGATTGATAGGTTCGCCTGTTGCATGGGCATGCCATACCTGCCAAGTCTCCCGGATTACCCGGGAGACTCCCGGATTTTGAACGTTTCTCCCGGTTGTACGGGTCATGGGAAAATCTCCCGGAAATCCAGTTTTGCCCCGCGCGTCCAGTGCATTGCGCGCCCCGTGCGTCACGGTGACGCGAGGTGGGACGTTTCGCGTACAGATGCGCTACACGCAATTTAAAAATTGATCCTAAATGTGTTATAGGTTATAGTATCAGCCGTTAATATTTCGTATATGATGCGTTTGTGTACACAAAAATCTATCCCACAAGTTATCTCGCCTTCAAAATTTTGTGTCACTACTGCTTTAAGTGGAGAGCCCAGCACTTAAGGGGAGACGCGGGTCTTTTTTTTATTTCTTTTATTAGCTGGGTGAACTGAACGAAATTTAACAAACTTATCCCATTTCTTCTGCAGATTCCAAATCTGTAATTAGATTTTTGGTAACTGCATTAGTACAAATGATGTGCAATCTCTAAAAGCATATTTCTTACGGGAATTTTTGGCAACTTTGCTTTGTCAAACACAGAAACAAAGTATGTGGCAAGGCTGCCAGAGAGCTGGTTTAGCCGGTGATGCTAATCAGATTGTCTTCAACAAACTTTGAATGCAAAATAAATAGACGTAAATGTGAGTGAAATTTTTTTGCTGCATACTATTTCTGATAATCGAGAATTATAATTCAGTGAACAGCATTATAAGAAAATAAATAGCATCACCGGCTAGACCAGCTTCCTGGCAATCTTGCCACATACTTTGTTTTTGTGTTTGACAAAGCAAAGTTGCCAAAAATCCCCGTAAGAAGTATGCTTAAATATGTGTTAGAAATTGCATATCTTTTGTTCTAATGCAGCTATTAAAAATCTACTTAGAGATTTTGAATCTGCAGAAAAAGCTGAATAAGTGTATTAAATTTCATGCCATTCACCCAACTTTTAAAAAACCATTTTTTAAGACCCACGTCTCCCCTTAAAAGGGTAGCCGTTACCGATGTCTGTCGAGATAGCGTGTTCGCCAGCACTCGCGACCGTCCCTGTCTCAACGGCGCCCCTTATGGTCCTTTGCCCGACAAAATAACTGGTAAGCAAGCGACGACAGGCCTCGCACGCGGAGCGATGTTATCGCATGTGCCCTTCGCGCGACGGTGACGGCCGGGTCGTTTCATCTCTGCTTCAACCGCGTTCGTCCCTAGCGCTAGCGCGCATTTACTCGCACGTGAAACAGACGATGCGTAAGCGATGTTATCGGTTTGGACTCTGTACGGATCAGCCGCGACCGCAAAATCCCGCTGACAATGTCCATATAATTGCTATCGCAGTACCCCCCCCCCCCCCGTTGAGTAGATCTCCCGGATTCCGTTTCTCCAAACTTGGCAGGTATGGCATGCGCAGATAAGTTTTCGTGCCTTCTTTCTTTTCCGCCCTTGTGCATCTCTTCAGTTGTTAGTCGGCGTTTGTGGTGTCCTGATTTCTTTCTTGTGTCCGTGTTTGCGCGCCCTGTCTTTTTAGGATGAAGTGTAGTTTTGACTCAGATTAATGTAAATGAAAGATCACAAGCATGGCAAAAGCTGTCAATGATGAAGAGCGGTTCAACTGGAGCTTGCTTGCCGGCATCAAACTCGCCGAATACTTCGTGATGTATGGATGATCCGTTGCTGGCCAGTGCACTGGCAAAAAAAATTGCCAGGATCTGCACTTAGTTAGGGGGAGTAGCACAACATAACTGAATAAGTTGTGCTGCTCGTTGTGTATTTTCTCGGTATAATTGTTTTATAAAAAAAAAGTCAGTTTATACATAAAACTGTGTGCATTTGAAAATGCATCACAAACTGATAATCTAACTGGCATTGCTCAAAGAAAAAATTTGTGTGGGTACATATGTGCATCTTGTTGATAAAAACCTGTGAAAAATAGTGAAGGAGTAGCACAAGCTCATGAAAATGATTATCATTTGTAGCACGGTTAGCATTTTATTGCGATAGCAATTATATGGACATTCGGTGGGTCTTTGGCATTGGTGTCGCCATGCCATTCCGTACTATATGTATATGTATAGTAGGTATGTGTATGTATATGTATAGGTATGTGTATGCGCTAGGAAAGTTTTACCTGCTACATATTAGTGGCAGTTGAGTGTACTTACAGCCTGTATTTTTTTCATTATTGCTTTAATCGGTAAAATATCAACTTTCAGTTGTAGGTTGCCTCAAATAACCTCAGAATCAAGCATCTGTTTTTTGCTGAAATCTCCCTGGTTGTTTTTTCCGAGAAAAAAACAAAAGCGCACTAAACATGCCAATAATAAAATAGACGTGCACTCGTGCGCCACTACTCAAGCACTTCCAAGTGGTCTGTGGTGACTATACGGCTGCATTTGTTTATCGTCGCATTGTGCAGGGCTTCACGCTCTTTGATGGACACAGCATGAAAACACACCACTGATGCATTTCAAACACAACTTCATAGAGGCTGTTCTTAGTCACCTAGCAAAGAAATCAACTCAACACTTAAAAAGGTTCATTTTGGCATATTTTTGAATGACAAAAAACTTTTTACATGTATAGTGGCCTTGAACGGCTAGAAAATTTTGCGGCAAGTCTAGGACGGCATCATTGGCACTTGATAGATTAAATGGAGCCACAGCATCTCGGATTACTGTTCTGCGGATTGCACACTATGCTACTTCTGATAACTGAAGCTCATGCTGACATGACGGGCAACTGCACACGCAAAGCACACATTGCAATGCCCCGTGGCTTGCACCTAATGGAGCAGAACTTTGGAAGCTGTTGCTTGGTTCAAAGCAAACGTTTTATGCCAAAGTGCAGAGCTTACATCCTTCAGTGTATCAGCTGTCCTCAAAAAGTGTGTGTGCAGCAGAGTGCACAAATTGTGGTGGAGCAAGCTAGCCATGCGTCACTACGACCAGCGAAATTCTGCATGACACAACCGGCTGTATCAATTTAATTTTTCTATGCTTTTTTACTCACAGACCCCCTCATTGCTTTATGAGTGCTTGATGTACCCACCCACCTTGGTAGGTTAGTGGCTACGACGTGCCGCTGCTAGCATGAGGTTACAGGTTCGTTTTCCGGCCGTGGCAGCTGTATTTGGATGTGGTCGAAATGCACTTACACCCACATACTTAGATTTAGGTGCATGTTAAAGAAGCTCAGATGGTCAAAATTATTCCTAAGTGCCACACTACAACATGCCTCATAATCGCTTGGTTTTCGCACATGAAACCCCACAATTTACTATATTACGTAATGTTTGATTTATTGTGTTCCGGCTACTCTGACTACCATTTCTTAATTGGGCAAGCATATGCGTACAAATACAGTAGACTCTCGATAATTCATACTCGACAGGACCTCAGGATTTTCTTTGAGCTATCAGAAGTTCTCATAAATATGACCCAGGGCAACATACCAGGTAGCACTGTAATATTCGTTGTTTCTTTGTGCCGCAGCAAAATTACAGACAGCTCTGCATGATTTCCAGTAAACGTCAGCAATAATACTGGTACTCGTTATTAGACAATGCATGCATGTGTGTGTAATTGAGGGACGAAATGTGTCCTGTGACAGGTGGTAGCCCCTTCCCATCCTTAGGATGCTTTCCCGCATCACATTAATGTTTTGTAGCAAAAGTGACCTTAAGCTTTCGACATGCGATAGACCAAGGCCAAACTGTCTCGGTTTTTTTTCCTTAGTCAGCATGCGTTTTTTTGTTCACGCACTTTGGCTAGTTTGGCCATTTTGTAGATGGGAAATTGGCTTTATTTGCGACATTTAGGGACATAAAAACACGAATGTTCAGCTAGGAGCAACAAAAGGCAGCAGATATTTTCTAGGCATGGGCAAGCATAATATTTGAATTAACCGAATTTGTGGAGTGGGGAAGTTTGAATTAAGCTGGTTTAAAATACACTGAAGGCAAAAATTCTTGAGGCCCATGTACTTATATTAAGGTGCACGTTATTGAACCCCAGGTGGTCGAAATTTCCAGAGCCCTCCACTATGGCGTCCCTCATAATCATATTGTGGTTTTGGGGCATTAAAACCCCAACAATCATTTTTGTAAAATACATTGAAAAGATTGTGGGCCAACCAAAAATTTAAGATTTATTTGAATTAACTAAAAGTTTGAATTATCGGATTTTTAATTATTGAGGGTCTACTGTATTGTTTTGTGTTTGAAATGTGTACTGTTTAGATGTGACACTTCGAAAGGAAGGACTGCCACGAATCTTTCTTGATATTTTGTTGGGGGTTTGTTTCGGATGCTTGCAGGTGGTGCTGGCGACTAACATTGCAGAGACCTCCCTGACAATCGATGGCATAATCTATGTGATTGACCCGGGCTTCTGCAAGCAGAACAGCTACAATGCGCGCACAGGCATGGACTCACTGGTCGTCATGCCCATCTCCAAGGTGAGCATCCTAGTCTGCGCACTGGGAAAGGACTTAATGTTCGAAGCACATCTGATTGTGCCGCTACGAAGACTCTGTTGTGTCCTGTGAACAAGAGCCTCTAGCTGTAACAATAGCGAGTAGGCTCGTGCGAACATTCGAGCACTTCGAATAAACGAATACAGTCGAACCCACTTATAACGATCCCACATATAACGATCTATCGGTTATAACAACCATATTTGGGTGCACTTACGATTTTCCTATGCTAACCATTGAAGCTGCATCCAGATATAGCGAACATTTTTCAAAGCCTCCTACTTTTACAACGAACACTTCGGACACGGTCGCGGTAAAAACATGGCGCATACGAAGCGAAAAAAAGTTAAGACATGCCTTCTAAAGCGTGACAGGGGCACGCGCTCGCGCGTGCCCCGCTCTAGTTTACTCGCGATTAAAATACCCAGATCGGCGAGCACCGCACGCAGATTTCGGATGCTGCGAGCTAGGTCGCTCACTTTCCAGGCATTTCTTCAGTGATAGAATGGCAGTGGAGGGAAAAATAAAATAGTAGGCAGCATGAAGCCTTGCGGTCAGCTTTCGCACGGTAACCTTTCCTGACGCCGTTCTCTGCAGCTACGACCGCCTGCGATGAACCAAACAATGCCTTGGAACGCAAGAAGGCATAAATGCAAGAAGTGATAACCGCGATAGCTTTCCATCGCAAAATGGTTCACTGCATCCCTAAACTCGTCGATGCCACAATGTGCCGCGAAAAGTCGTCCGTCTTTTTGGTAACGGCAGAGACCGGTCGATCGGTGATTACGACTTCCGCACGATTGCGGCGATGCCTTCGCGGATAAGCATCAGAAAAGAACGAAGGCGAGGTGGCGGCCGTCGATGAACGTGAAATTATGCCTTATAGCCGACAACCTTATCACAGTCATCTGTAGATACAGCATAGACCGCTTATAACGTAAGTCGCCGGAGTCGCGAATATCCGCACTATAAGCGGTACCGCACTATAACCAAAACAACATTTTTGAAAGGTTGCACGTGTGCAAAACATGTCCAACAGGCAGGCGCGCGATTGCGACTATCGTGGCATGCGACTGGGACGTAAGTTTGCATCTGTTTACATTTGAAAATGTTGAACGGTTAGCGTCCGCGGACCTGCGGTGCCGACATAACGAACGCGGAAAAAACGCGCCGTCACGGAAAGTCGCCGCGGTAACACACTGCGCGTTCGCGATGTCGAAAACGCTGGCGACCACAAACCACCACTCGAGTGTTTCACATGCACGTCCGCGTTTTCGTTAAAAATGTAAGTCACCCCTTCTAAATGCAACAACTGCAAAATGTTTCATTGACTCGGCACCAAACCGCAACTTCTGCAGTCCGCGGCCGCCGACATGGCAGCTAGCGCTTGTTAGGCCTAGCGTGCGCGTTGCAACTTGGCATGCCGTCGCGAGAAGCTTGCCCTAGACACAGATCGCACTCGCGAACTAAACCGAGGGCATCACGCGTGAAACGAAGTTTCGGTTCGCGATCGGGAGAACAGCCGCGGCAACTATCCTGAAAAAGTCTTTCAAGATTGTAAGTCCGCCTGTTGGTGGCAAAGGCGAAAGCTCAATCGCGTCTCAAAGCATTGTTACTTGCGGGGGAATCGAGGTTGCACGCGCGATATCTGCGCTGTACGAAGAAGCAACTATTTTCTCGACGGAGACAAACAGCACGTCGCGGAGCGCGCATGTCAAGCTGCCGAAGGGGGCAAAGGCTTCTCCGTCAGCCACGCAACCGCTCCCCCTCCTCACACCACGCACCTGCGCCGGGCTGCTGCCCCCCACAGCCATCCCTTTCTTTTCTCCCCCCGCTCCTTCTTCGTTCGTTCCGCGTCCCCTCCTCCTTTGTAACGCCGTCGCGGCTGTCACCCCCGCCGGCGCATCTCCGCTGAGAAGCACGCTCGCTCCCTCACATCTCTGAGAACGTTCTGGCAGCCGCATTATAACCGGTCTTTCATCTCGGGGGACTGCACAATAAGCGGTATGCGTATACATGGAGTTCTATGGGCGGGTAAACGGGAGTCAGAAAAAACCGCATTATAGCCGGTACTGCACTCTAAGCGGTTACGTTATAAGTGGTCTGAGCTGTACTCGGCTTTGCATGTGGCGTACGCCGTACACTGCGGATTGACGGCGGTACGAGCGCGCCATGCTGCCGTTTGCAAGTTCGCCGCCGCCGCGTCGTGCGAAATCGCTTTTTTTTTTTAAGTGCGCATCGCTTTGTAGAAACGAAAGTAGCTCGCTGTTGTTGAGCGGCGCGGGCACCGAGAAACGTCGATGCACTGACAGCGAGTGTATACAGCGTGTTTGACTAGGTGACAACTGAAGTGCGCCGCGCATCGTCATGCAGCGCCGCGAGAGCATCGCGGAGACGTAGAGTGCGCGTTGCTTGGAAAATGCTTGTTTTCGCCGCGTTGTATGAAGAGGCTAGTCGCCGCACCCGTGCACGTTCCGGAGTGAAGCAAGCACGAAGAACGTACAAACGCGCGCATACGGCATACAGCAAGCGGCCCGGCAGTGACTCCGCGACCCGAGTAGGCGACGCGCTGCACGCAACTAGCCAGGGATGATCAGCTCCACGTCGCGGTACCACGCTTCGGTGAAACGGTGTCAGCTCATTGCAAAGGCGGTTAATTCATTCGTGAGCACGCAACGAGCGTCGCTTCACGACGCGAAAAGGCTTAGCTTGTCACCAAAGGGGTTGTTAGCACTTTAATAAAAGTGCACAAAGAAAAAAAAACGGCTTGGCCGCTAAGCGCACGTTTTTAAGGGCGAGTCCATATACAATGAACTACTGATATAACGACCACTTTTCGTGACACTTTCGAGTTCGTTATAAACGGGTTCGACTGTATTACAGTATTCGAATTCACTTCGATTCGAATTTAAATTATTGGAAATTTCGAAGTATTCGAAATGAACGAATAGGTGTATATATTGCCACGTGCCTTTCTTCTTATCACTTTTGCTGTATTCGGTTTTCACCCACAAAGACTGTCAGCAATGCTCAGCGCAAACCGCGCCTCATTGTTCGAGAAGCTTCGCGATTATTGTAGATCGTTTTGTTAAGATTGTGTGCAAGACGCAAACACTCGAGCTTATTCTAGAGCATGCGTTACAACCAGCGATAATGCTGGAATATTCGATGGCACATGTATAAATGCCGACGCGCCTCACCGCTCGTCAGTTTTTCGACGGTCGACGCCCTGTTCACCGCTAACAGTGTACAGCGTGTATTGCTGTAGTTTGACTTTTCATTTCCCGGCTACAATTTTGGCCAAATAAACAGTTTCATCTTGAACACGCCAACTGCTGTCTTCATCGACGTCACGACCACGTGACATCTGGTGGAAGTGCTGTTCGTCCATGTTCCGGACGGCCCCGTCAAGCCGTGAACCAAGCCCGAGTCGCAACGAAGACGTCGACGCCAAGGCCGAGCAGTGAGCAAGCCGCAGGCAACAAGGTCTACCGCCAGAGCACGGGCCTCTACCTGAAAAGACCCGGCAAACAAAGACCCTGACCTCGACCACAGCGACGATGACAAACGCTGTGCCGCCCGCACCGATCCTTCTCCGGACGCCCAAGGAGCCGCCAACCTTCCGCGGATCGTCGTTCGAAGACCCGGAAAGCTGGCTCGAAGCCTACGACCAAGTCGCCGTTTTCAATGCCTGGACCAGTGAAGACAATCTAGGGCATGTCTACTTCGCTTTGGAAGACGCCGCTCGGACCTGGTTCGAGAACCAAGAGTGAAGTCCTGACAACGTGGGACATTTTTCGCGACAGGTTCCTCACCACATTCACGAGCGTCGTCCGCAAAGAGAGGGCTGAGGCTCTGCTCGAGACCCGCGTGCATATGCCGAATGAAAACGTGGCGCTCTTCACGGAAGAGATGACCAGGCTGTTCCGCCACGCAGACCCTACCATGCCCGAAGTTCGCCTTCTCATGCGAGGAGTCAAGCAGGAGCTCTTCGCTAGGCTGATGCGGAACCCACCCAAGACCGTCCAAGAATTACTCTCGGAGGCGACAACCATCGAGAAGACGCTCGATATGCACACACGGCAGTACAATCGCCACGCATTCCAAGACAGCGCAGCTGTTCATACCCTCGGCTCCGACGACTTGCGCGAAACGATCCGAGCCATCATGCGAGAGGAGCTGCGAAAGCTCGCACCTTTTGCACAGCTCGAGGTGACGTCGATTGCGGACGTTGTATGTGAGGAAATCCAACAGTCACTTGGTGTTCCTCAGCCGGCACCGCCGCAGCTGCAAGCAATGAGCTGTGCTGCTGCAGCCCGACGCAGTGCCGCCGCCGAGGTAGCGAAGTTCTTCGTTGAGAACATCGTCCTGCGTCATGGTGCCCCAGAGGTCCTCATCACCGACAGAGGTACGGCGTTTACTGCTGACCTAACTCAGGCATTACTCAGATACAGCCAAACAAGCCACCGCCGGACCACTGCGTACCACCCACAGATCAACGGCCTGACCGAGCGTCTAAATAAGACCATCGCCGACATGCTGGCCATGTACATCGACGTCGAACGCAAGACGTGGGGCGCCATCGTTCCGTACGTAACCTTCGCGTACAACACGGCTGTACAAGAAACGACGCAGATGACGCCATACAAGTTGGTCTACGGACGGAGCTCGGCGACGACGCTCGACGCCATGTTACCAAACGTGACCGACGAGGAAAACATCGACGTGACCACCTACCTACAGCGCGCCGAAGAAGCACGACAGCTCGCCCGCCTACGGATCAAGGACCAGCAGACGACTGACAGCCGCCGCTACAACCTTTGACGACCCCACATGGAATACCAACCCGGTGACCGTGTATGGGTATGGACGCCAATACGCCGACAGGGACTTAGTGAGAAGCTTCTTCGACGATACTTCGGACCGTACAGGGCACTTAGACGCCTCGGCGCACTTGACTACGAGGTTGTCCCTGATGGCATTACGAACTCTCAGCGGCGCCGTGCGCGACCTGAAGTCGTCCATGTCGTGCGCCTCAAGCCATATTACGCGCGTTAGTGAATCTGAGGACTGTACTTTTGCTTTATTATTGTACTTTCTTGCTTGTGCTTATTGTTTATTGTACTATCTTGCTTTTTGCTTATTGTTTATTGTACTTTCTTGCTTTATTGTTGTTATTTATTGTTGCATGCATTGACCATAGAAGCTCCAGAATAACTTCGTGCCTATTTATGAGCGCATGAATAGGCCCAAATAGCCTTTATCCTTGCGATTATCACCACGTGTTGGCTGCATGCTTTCAGAACCGAATGGTCACTGTCCATGATCACAGTGATAGTGGTTGTGGCAGAGAGTACAGTAAAAGCTTGTTAATTCGATACTCGTTAATTCGGAAAATTGGATAATTCGGACGTGTTCCCTGGTCCCGGCCAGCTTGCGCATTGTTTAATGGCATCAACCTCTCGTTAGTTCGGTCATATTTGGCCGCTACCCGGATAATTCGGATGATACTCTGAGCACGCCGAGCGCGAAGTGCCGCAAATGTGTGACACAAATGAACGAAAATGGCATTCGCGGACAGCTGAAACAGCCGCAATTTGTCAGAAAAGCGTTGTCGCCATCCACAATCACGTTGTTGGTAAGTAATGAGGTAATGGGTTAGAGTATGTTTGGATTAAGGTGTGGGGGGTTTGACCTGCGTTCACAGTGTGAACGAAGTCACAAGTGGCGAAAATTGCTGCTTTCGCACTGCTCTTACGCAAAATAATTACTACGTTTACGTATTCCTAAATGAAAGTGTATTGATGTAATAGACATTTATTTATTGCTTTCATGATACTTTCAATAATTCGGCATTCGGTTAATTCGGGCAGTTTTTCCGGTTCCGTGAAATCCAAATTAACGAGCTTTTACTGTAGTTTCAAATTGGTGCACACTGGGAGCCACATGCTAATCATCCACGATTGCATTGAGAATGATGAGTGGCAGTTTCATTTTGACTTGGTGCACTGTGCGTGCATGTCATTTCACAAACGGCAAAAGCTGTCAAAGTTGAAGAGCAATTCTACTGCAGCCCATCGTTTTGATATAGCTTAGACAAGAGGAAGCATAGGTAAAGGCAAATATGCAGGCATTGGAGATTTCAAAATGAACACTTTCTTTTCTTTTTTTCCTTTTTTTTCAATTTTTGCAATCCCCGTGTATGTGCCACGCTTTCCGTGTAGCAATTCATGCAAAGCAACGTTAACAAAGGGAGGCCTTCTTGAGCTGGATATTCTTTAATTATGGCCACTTTAACCATTATAATGAGGGGTGTGCGAATATTCGAACTACTCGAACCTCCGGAAAATAAATATAACGACGATAAATCAGCGTGCAGCGTGCTTGGTCTTGCGTTTTGGGGCGCCGACGTGCGAAGCTGCTCGCCGCTTCCACCGGTGCTCTGAGCAGTCGCTGTGCGACGAGCTTGGCCGGGGGCCTGCTGCCCATGCGTAAAATGGCCATCCACGATTCCGAGGAGCCAGCGGGCGATGCGATTCGTTGCTTGCGACGAAGCACATTTCAGCTTCCTCGCTTTCGCGAAAAAGCCGCAACTAGCGCGAGTTAGGCCTAGCTACGACTTCGAGCGGTAAGCTCGGTTGCGGTGTGCGTGGCCGCGGTGCCCGATGTTTCAAACTATGTCATGCTTGATCGCGAGTACAAAGAGTCGTCACGAGCTCCGAAGGGCTGACAAGCAGAACCTCTAACCGCGGGTCCCACGAGTTGGTCCGAGACGCGCGTCTGCGATGTTCGCGACGAGTGCGGCGCACTATCGTAATCTGATGATTGAGGTTCCGCTTGCAGCTGCCAAACTAAAGCGTAATTATATTCTAAGTGATCTTCGACCCGTGAACACAGAACGAACGAACGAACGCGTCACTAAGTAACCATGACCTCGCGACGCGCAAGCAGCATACGACGCTCTTCCGGAGCGAGCATCAGACTAATGGCGAGGCATGCTGGAGCAACATCGCGGACGCAGCCAATGGGAGACCTCGAAACGAACTTTAAACATTTGCTTTTTGTACACTTGTTTCTGAATGGAGGACCTAGCTGAAGTGGGAAATTTGAAGACGGAGAAATGCTCTTTCCGACGAGCCCAAAATGGTGGCACCCGGTTGCGCCATTGTGGAGCTATAATTTTTCAGAATACAATTTAGAATATGCTTAGGGACCTTCCGCAATTTTTTTTCTGTAATTTCGCTTCTAAGTATTCGAAAAATATTTGAAAATTATTCGATTTGATTCGCACTCAAACTTTATTATTGAAATTCGTTTCGCGCTCAAAATTTTGCTATTCGCAAAGCTCTAATTATAATAGTTTTGACCTGGAACTTGTTTGAATTAATCAATCTTATGAGGCAAAAAAAAGTGCAATCATCATGCAAGTAAATATAGCATTCTTTATGGGTACCTGATGAGTGATTGGAAAATGTTTAATTGTAATGAAGCTTGTTACAGCAAATCTTCTCACCACTCGAATGCAGGCATCAGCCCGGCAGCGTTCAGGCCGTGCAGGTCGTGTGGCTGCAGGCAAGTGCTTCCGGCTGTACACGGCATGGGCATACGAGCATGAGCTCGAGGATAACACTGTGCCCGAGATACAGCGGGTAAACCTGGGAAATGTGGTGCTCATGCTCAAGTCGCTGGGCATCAACGATCTGCTCCACTTTGACTTCTTGGACCCACCTGCTCATGAGACATTGGTATGCTTGCAAAAGTTTTTTATTTTGCATCTCTTACTTTTTTGTTCTATCCCCGTCTTTGCTCTTCTTGTCTCTGTTTTTTTTAACAGCGAGACGGCAGTGGTGTTGCAAAAAACTTGCCACGCCGTTGCCTAGCAACCACTGAGCACAGCATGCGCTCTGCAATGGAGACAGCCGCACATAATGTCCCACGGCAGTTTAAAGCCATGGGATATAGAATTTTTGAATAGAAAAGGAAATTGAATTTTTGAATGGCTTGTTCCCCTGTTTCTCTTGTTTATCCAGCACACACCATATGACTTAAATGTATATTTTGTTTGCACACACAATAAATTTTTCAGTTGTGAGTCAGCGCTCGTGTCGTCTGTTTCTTTGTCCTTCGTCTGTGCCGTGCTGCACGTTTACCCCAACATGTTAACTTACCAACTTGCCCAGCTTGCTGTGTTAATTCAGATCCTGTCGTTGTATTTTTAGAAAAAATACAGCTACCAGCTTTCCTGGGCAATGAAGCAAGCAGCTTGACTTTGCCTTGTCTCGGTCTAGCAGAGAAGCCCTCCATAAAAATTCCTTGTTTTCATTCACTTTCAGTTTCAATACTGTTATGTTAAAGGTGGTATGCTGTCTGTCTGCACCACTCGAAGTGCATTAAGGGGAGACGTGGGTCTTAAAAAATGGTTTTTTAAAAGTTGGGTGAATGGCATGAAATTTAATACACTTATTCAGCTTTTTCTGCAGATTCAAAATCTCTAAGTAGATTTTTAATAGCTGCATTAGAACAAAAGATATGCAATTTCTAACACATATTTAAGCATACTTCTTACGGGGATTTTTGGCAACTTTGCTTTGTCAAACACAAAAACAAAGTATGTGGCAAGATTGCCAGGAAGCTGGTCTAGCCGGTGATGCTATTTATTTTCTTATAATGCTGTTCACTGAATTATAATTCTCGATTATCAGAAATAGTATGCAGCAAAAAAATTTCACTCACATTTACGTCTATTTATTTTGCATTCAAAGTTTGTTGAAGACAATCTGATTAGCATCACCGGCTAAACCAGCTCTCTGGCAGCCTTGCCACATACTTTGTTTCTGTGTTTGACAAAGCAAAGTTGCCAAAAATTCCCGTAAGAAATATGCTTTTAGAGATTGCACATCATTTGTACTAATGCAGTTACCAAAAATCTAATTACAGATTTGGAATCTGCAGAAGAAATGGGATAAGTTTGTTAAATTTCGTTCAGTTCACCCAGCTAATAAAAGAAATAAAAAAAAGACCCGCGTCTCCCCTTAAGAACGCTTGAGGGTGTTACTTCCGTTAGGTAAAGTATTTCACTAAATTTTGTGTCAGGCTAATGTTTAAACACCTAAAAGTTCATTGAAGAAAGATCTTAAGTAGTGTTAGTAAGTACGTGTAATGAAACTTTGTGGAACCCTCAGTTTTATGCACTGGCTTCACAAGTTCTCTGACTTCTGTGGAAAGTTGATTCTAGTGATTGATTCACGTTAGAAGTGACAGCTCATTGTT
>NC_051176.1:65738468-65836105 GCF_013339695.2 Rhipicephalus sanguineus | reverse complement strand
CCAGATACATCGTGTACTCTCATATCTGAGCTTCTAAAGAACAGTCTGTACCGAATAACAAGGGCAAAATCCTGCGAAGACTTCAAGAGAACTTCTTGAAAACCCGCGTGTGGCCCCATCGAACCGCCGAGCCTGTGAATAGAGCCCTAGCGGGAATCCGTTTCCTGGTACCAAGGGTGTATCATATTCTCTTCGTGGGTTCCGAAATTGCACTGGAGCCCCTAATATCGGCTAGGCGCTCAAGCTGCAACTTGACGTCCGACCACATTATAGAGCAGCTAAAAATCAGGCCTATGACCATCTACCTTAGATGTATGAATGACAAAACTTTTTATCGTTACCTTAAAGTGAAGTTGAAAATGCTCGGACAAATTGCCTGTGTAGCAGCTGATTCCAGAAGTAACGGAAATGCTGAACTTTGATGGGAGTCCATTTCAAAATGCGCTGCAATACGAAAAGACGAGATGTGATCTGAAGTAGTCTTGGCGAACTGGTCTCCGGAACACACAATATCGAGTGCGTCCATTTTCTTGCACCGAGAGGAAAGCGGAACTTGGAAATAAGCACGCCCGCACTCGGCATTTCCGGAACGCATTTCGGCGCAGCGCACTTTACGAGTTTGTGCGGCGTCCTACTCGCGTTTTAAGGCTTTCGTCCACTCGCTTCAGGTTCATAATTTTCCTTCGAGGCGCTTGCTACTTCTTTCAGTACAACGCCAGCGCTTGGAGAACGCGGAACGTGAGGAAGTGCGCTTGCGTGGGTTTAAATGCAAACGGAGCCTGAAATCGTCACATAGCAGTACGGCGCTCACACGAAGACACGCCTGAGGAATTCCAGCATGTGAGAGAGACGTATATAATACAAGAAGAGACTTGAGCACAGGCAGGAAACATCTAGCGTGAAACGAGAAGATGAGTTATGGAATTGAGCACCGCTGTCGTAGTTTTTCAATTTCGAGCGAAGCTTGTTATGGGTCACAGATTTTGGCGGCGGCAGTGGCGCCATAGTACGCAAAACATCCGGCGAGTGTACCTAAATGTGGCTTTTGGAGGTGCGCCGATAACATACGTGCTTGTATGCGTCATTTTCCAAGGGTAACCCGTCATTGACATTGACAGATTTCAGCCTTTCCTGGATATGAACGCATGACAGTCGTCGTTGCCTGTAACAACTGAAGTGTTGCACTGCTAAGGTCCAATTCCCGGCATGGAAGAAGGAAAAAGTTAGGGGACACATTTCGCAATGCGATAGAAAAAGTCACAGTTTCGCCGCATGGGCGAAACAATGAATGCGATAGCAAGAAACTAATGCTATACGAAGTGAGGCTCGCCAATGGATACTCTCAGTTTGAACAGCGCTCCTGTTGCAAAGGCAGCCGAAGCAGCGAAGGAAACTAGCGTGCTTCAAGTGTCGAGTTGTGACACTTGATAGTTCGCGCTCATCTTCTGTTTGTTCGTTTAGCGGCGTCCCTTGAGCTCGAGTGACTTTCGTACGCTCCGTAACATGAGCGCGGACATCACGTTGAAAGCGTGAAACATCCCTATTCCCCTCACCACGAGAAAACCGCGCGAGCAGACAGCGGAAGGGCAATGTTCTCCCTGCGCAAATATAAGAAGAAGCGAGCGAGCTCGCCGACGACTTTTAAATGCGCCCGTCGCGCTCCTAGCGCCATCTCGTAGGTAATCAAGAAACGCTTATAAGCGCCTGCCGTCCCCGAATCCTGCCAGCGGTAAAGGGCGTGTATATAACGCTCGCCGTTAGCTCGCGGAGGATCCTGCGTTTCGTGGCGTAGTGGTTAGCGCCACGTCCTAGTTCGGAAGCATTTTTCTGAATTTTTTTCTTTAGGTATTTATATATATATATATATATATATATATAATATATATATAATATATATATATATATATATATATATATATATATATATATATATATATATATATACGTGCATGACGCGGCGACGGCGACGGCAAATTCAGCCGAGACTGTCCATATAATTGCTATCGCAATAAAGAAAGGACAGGAAGGAAGGAAGCAAAGAAAAAAGAAGGAGCGAAAGAAAGAAAAAAATACAGCGACGTCCTTGTCTGTCCTGCCTTTGTCCCTCGTTTTAAGTTCCGCTGCTCAAACAAGTGTTAGCAAAGAAAAGTAGTACCTGAGGCAAGCACACGCCAAGCTCCGTTTGCCCCCATTTTCCCGATAGGGAAGGGCGCCTGAATTTTAATTTCATCTTGTCCTGCTTGTGGAGCGACAAGATTTCTTTAGAAGGCTTTTGGAAAATATCTCCAAGCTGTAAAACTGCTAACTAACAAAGCACGTGGAATATGTAATGCTGCATTACAATGACATGTCCCTGTCGTCCAGACATGCTTTTGTTACGTAGATTTATTAAGCAGTGAACACGAAACATTTAGAAGCAGGCCTACATTTGGTGTTATTAACTTCATGCGCTGTGCTTGAAAAGAAAATGCACTAGAATACCAATGAATACAGGATTGCATCATACTATCACGGACCGTATCAAATATATGACCCATATATGAAGTCATGTCTGTCGAAGAGTTTTAGTCCTTTCACAAATATCGACCCCTCGTGATTATGTTCTTCGGCATTTGGATACTCCAAATGGCCGAAGTCGCGCAGTACAAATAGTTAAATTTGGTAGTCAGCGTCTCGCTGTTATTGTTGGGAAGCTCTGCTGATGATTTCGTATAAGGCCTCACGCAATGGACTGTTTTCCTCATACAACACTAACCAGTTCACTCATAGAACCATAAGCCACCGAGACATAATCGGCGTAGAACTTTCTACTACGAAAGAAATACTGTAGCAACGAAGAAGAATGGGCCCTACACACATTTCATGCATAATCAAATTTACTTGGATCTAATGTATGGCGCCATCAGCCGCCGAGATGAGGGGCCGACGTAGCAACCGGGACCAGCAGAAAAACGCGTGTCCTCGTTGAGGCTTGCCAACAACCGCTTCTTGAAAAGGACGAACCTTGAGCTGTCACTACAGCTAATGCGTGCAGGCCTACTTCTCTTACGTACACAGCTGTGCACTCTCTGAGCGCGGTAAAAGTTTACGTTCGTGCACTTGTTCGAGTCGCTCTTCAGAGTTAGCTTGCTGCCGAGGTATGTTGCCACTGCCGAAGTGGGAGCCGTAAAGAGTCTAAATTGCGACATTTGCGACATCTCTTTTCGCGAGACGTCGATGGCGCGCCACTAATGGCGAACAGAATGAACAACTTGGAGCTCCTCAAGTTAGCGAGCTTAGTGTTTGGAAGCGGTAATTAACTCGACCCTTCTGTACTTCACCCGTCGCATTTGTAGAAAAGGAACCGCTACGTCTTCAGCAGCAGTGTTCCCGCGACACGCGGTAGTGGTTAGGGATGCGGAGATGCGCTTCTTTCGGGAAAGACCTGTAACACTATGAGGCGGGTTCCTGGCGGTCGATCAGTGGAAGAAGGATGCATAGCTACAGACAAAAACAAAGCGCCGCGCTCTGCACTGCTTTTCAAGAAGAGCTAGAATAAGTACGTCTTGTGGACTAGGTATAATTGGTGCTGTCGTGGCAACGATATTACTGTAGTTGCTCTTGGAACCTTTCGCCTCCTTGCTTCCTAAGATGCGCTTATCTGTCTGTCTTGTCGCCCTCCGTTCAAGGTAATGCGGAACCAGAACAGAGAAACACCATTAGGACTCCCTCTCGTTCAGTGGCTGAATTGTCCTAAGCCACCACGGCTGTTCTTTGTTACATTGTAGCATTGGTGTGTTTCCTTCCGCTTTGCCAACGTTAAAAAGCTTAAAAACATGTACTGTAGAGAAGGAATATAACCAGCATGTGTTTAATCAAGTCCTCAAGTATGTTTTCTAATTTCTTTCCGGTGCGTGGGAGCCTTGGAGCCCCATTGCGAGAGTATGAAATTCGTACGTTTTACATTCACAGACGAGAGATAACGCCTGTGTTTGTTCCAAATGCAACGAATTTATTCGTGTCACGCCCTACATGGTATTGTGTCCATGCTGAATGTGATGGCTCATGCCTCGTTGTGCCCTATCTTTTTTCCTCTGTTCTTATTTTTGGCGCTTTGAAGTTGTTCCATGATATCCTACAAACTCTCCCAAGCTTCCGTGCCTTATGCAAAAAGGCGAATAGACCATCGAGAATTTGACAGAAGACCGGATGTTGTTTTTCCTGTCTCATAAATGTTTGTGGTAAAATATGAACACATCGATATTCGTTTAGTGTTGATGCAAATACATTTGTCAAGACGGTTATTATAGCACATCCTCAGCTTTATCGCTTCAATCTTTACTGAACTCTGAGGAATATCAATGCCTTTTACGAAATTCAGGCATTTTAGTTCATATAATTTCCACTTCATGACATTGAATTGCTGCGAGAGCATGTCTTCCTTATTATACCTTCACATTCGTTAGTGCACATAAAATTATATGAATGTATGGAGGGAGCGAGAAACAAACTGTAGTTCAAAAGCAGATAACCACGGTCGTCCCTAGATGGACGGCTTCGACAGCACCGGTCACTGTGTTTCTTCGTCGCCCGGTCGCGCTCTGTACACCAGTCGAAACTTGTCCTATGAGCGCGAGATATAGTTAAGCAAAGTTGAAAGTTGGGCGAGTTGACCAGAGAAAACATCGAAGCTATCTACGTCACTAAACGAAATTAGACTTGTATCAGCCAGGCATCAGTTGTATTAACCGATTGTGAAGTTCCTTTTTGGAAGATCACCGAAGGCTGTTGTAACTTTGTATAAGTGACTGTCATTAAGAAAGAGAAAATAGACAACCACCCGTATTGTAGCACGAAGCCACAAGGAAATTCATACGGATTTCTCAGAAATAATGCCTCTTAGTTGCCGAAAAATTCGTCCTGGTCCGGGGTTCGAACCCGGGACCAACGCCTTTCCGGGGCGGTCGCTCTACCAATTGAGCTAACCAGGAAGCTAGCAACTGGCAGCGCGAGGGCGAATTCATCGACAACTCGAAGCAACTGGACACATATTGCAAATGAATTCTGTGGAATCCCGCAAGCTGGCGGAAGGGTTAAGAATATGTGTGCAGTGTTTCCCGCCTTCTAATAAATGCAGTTGTTATACGAAAAGATATTGTTTTTTCTTTTCAAGCTCAAACAGTTTCTGAAACAGCAATTGGTTTGAGCGCTGATATTTATCGGTGTTAGCTTTTCTAACGTGCTCGCTATGTGAAGTCGCGCACGCGAAAAAAAAAGAGAAAAGTAGCGGTTGGCGCAGTTTTTCAAGATGTCGTCCCACCGGAATGTCTGGCTTGGCTCCCGGGTGTCGGATCGTCAAAAGGAGCTTCTGCTGGCTTTTATAAAAGAGCACCCACAGATACCTACGCCGTCGTGAGGACCGGGACGACACGTGACAGTAGCTGGTAGCGCTTTTGAACTAAGAAGTCCCTGCGCGTAAGACCACAGCCCAGTGGCAGGCCCGTTCATTTTGTTCGCACTGTTCGTTTCGAGTACAGAAAGCGACGCCGCACTCGCTCACGTCTTCAAACGCATCTCGCACCTCCAACCGCAAGAGAAGCAGACGTCGCAAGCGCCATTTTCTCAAAATCAGACGACATGCTCATTATGACGCGGTATGACGTCACCAAAAAATAAAAGATCAAGCAAAAAGAAAAATGGCTACGCCCTTCAGAGACGTGGTTTTTTCCGGCTTCGGCCAATCGCGTACACCGCCAGAATGGGTGCAGAACGAACGGCGCAGAACAGAGATCTCCGATCACCCCACTCGTTATGCCGCGATATGACGTCACCAAAAAAGAAAAGATCAAGCAAAAAAAAAAAGAAATGACGACACCCCCCGGTCTTGAGTGGCATATGCCGCTTCAGCCAATCAGCGCGCTTGTGCTTCCCCAGGAGAACGAACAAGCGGAGCGAACAGATCTCCGATCGCCCCCTATGTATATTGAACCTGTCTTTTTTTGTTGTTTCAAAATAAACTGGTTTTGAGTGCAGCGGTTGTCCTGTCGAATCTTTCCTTCTTTTTTTTGCTTTTTCCGTGCGCGACTTCACACTTTTAAAAAAGTACGAAATGGACAGCCGAAAAGTAGACAGCGTTTGAAGGCAAATGGTGCTGAGGTCTCGTGTGAGCATCATGTCGATAGTTACTGCTTTTGCTATTAGAGCACACGTTTTTGTCCAACTAACTCCTGATATTATTTGGCATGAACTTGTACCTAGCCCGTAGAAAACGGAAATGCATGCCATAGTCGTCACCATCGTCTTCATTCTCCTATTCAGTAACTAGCTCTAAGTAAAATAAGGCCTTGCGAAGCCATATCTAACCGCGTTTCCCTGAAGTCCGCTCTGACCTAAAGGTTATCCGAAGATTGCAGGCTCGGTTCATATCTGAGGCAAGTTGATTGGTCATAGGCTTTAATTCTTTTTTTCATTTATGTCATAATTACTACCCTACAGTTAAAAAAAAAGTAGTGTTCACTAAACCTTCCTTATCTACGCTGTATGTTAGTTCAATTACGTTGTGTTTAAAAATCAATCAGTCATCCCTCTTTCATTCTAAAGGTCACTAAGGGGCATGCTTTACTCGTCCTCTTACTAGTCCTCAGTGCTAATTGATGTGTCAGCAGAATAAAAAAATATTTTTCGTTTAAAGATCAAAGTCAGATGCTAAAGGTAGCATCTCCACGTAAGTGGAGGAAATAAGCAGCCTCCTCACAGCCCGTTATTTACAAAACAAAAACGTCTTAGGACTGAATTGTTCGCAAGAGAAATCTTCAGCCAATCGTGATGCTGCACGTATCGTCACCGACGTTGAAAGCCACTGGGAAAGAACGTTACGAACTGAAAGCTCTGCGAAGACGACCCCGGAGTCTTCATCGTACGAGCCGTTTCCTAGTGACCAAAACATAGAGGCGAAGCTGTAAACTTCGTCACAGGTTGGATCTATTTAAGCTGCATTATGAACTTCAGCATAAACTCGCAGTATGCAAAAGCCATTTTGTGGCAGCTTTTTTTTTTTGTTAGTGAATATACACAATGGTGTAGATCATATGAATGTCAATTTTTCGAAAGCTTATGGCAGTAATAAACTTAACCTACTTCTATTTATCTTCACAGGCATCCGACATTATTTTACGTTGTCGCTTCTCATTTTTGTGCAAGTCACCAAGCGAACGCCGTGGAAATGATGAGGCCATTCTTGCAGGCTTCATATTATCACACATCGCCCAATCCAATGCCTCTAGAAACCGCATTATGTTGCTCATGAATCGTGCTGCTTGCGAGCAAGTCCTTCAAAAGCCCAAGTGGTTTTGGAATTTTGTTTCACATGGCTCTCGAGTACTTGCTTAAAATTGTGCGCACGCACTACGAAAAGAAAGAAAAGTAATCATCGGAGTTTTGTGAGTGGTGCCGAAGAATGGAATGCAGATGACGAATGCAAATTTCTCGAGCGCAGCGCCTCGCTCCGCGTGTTCATAGCTGAGAGGCCGACGGAACGCCTACGCGGAATTTCGAAAGAGCTCCCAGATGGTGCGCAATCGGAAATTCTGACCACGTCTTTTGTCAAGTAAGAATTTTCAGGCGGTCAGCTTTCCACGAATTACTTGAATATTCAACAGCACTCCGTTCGACGTCTGTCCTTGCACAGGCGTCGACAGAATTCAAGAGCGGTCTAGATGTAGTTCAGGATTCATCAGCAACCATAGCGCAACAAAGAACACGGGACAAGGAAGTGACCAGGACAAGCGCTCACTATCAGCAAAGGTTTTTATTGCAGAAACAGAGCATATATAAGCACCCTTTGAAGCTGCAATAATGAAATGAAAGAAGGTGATAGACACGTGCCAAGAATTCATGCTCCTTCACAGATAAAATGACAGACGGAATACTGACGCATCTGTTACCTGCCCTGGCTATCTCTGACGGCTCTGCGATTTCTCTGGTCGTTTTGATAGTGAGCGCTTGTCCTGGTCACTTCCTTGTCCCGTGTTCTTTGTTGCGCTATGGTTGCTGATGAACGATGAATAACCAACACGTCCAAACGTTCTCCCTTCTGTAGTTCAGGAACTCTCTCTTCGTTTTTGTGTGGTTATAAAAATTTGTATCTTAATTACAATGTGAAAAGCAACAAAGCGCTAAAGGTATCGCAAAGGCTAAAGGTAAAAATAAATTACTGTTTCGTCAACTACTTTGTTATGAAGGTGGTCAAGACGTGTGGATTTCCTCTAAAGTTATATATTGATGAGCGCAGAAAGAAAATATTAGGTGAAATCATAGAGTTACTACATTCATAAGATGATTGGCACATCCATAAGATCAGATCAACTAGCTCAAGACAGATGCAATTGTATTAATCAAATGCGTCTTCCTCGAGCATTATGAAAAAGGTAGTTGTTGCTGCTGCTGTGGACACTGATGATGATGAGAGCACTGTGACAGCATCTCCTCTGTTTTATTGGCGACCCCTTTGAGTCTCCTCATTACGCCGTTCACTTACAGGCGCTATCTAGGTGTGCTTTAAATGCGAAGCAGTTCTCAGCAAACTTCTGCGACGTTGAGAATATCTATCTATCTATCTATCTATCTATCTATCTATCTATCTATCTATCTATCTATCTATCTATCTATCTATCTATCTATCTATCTATCTATCTATCTATCTATCTATCTATCTATCTATCTATCTATCTATCTATCTATCTATCTATCTATCCGCCAACGACTTTGTGCTCTCCTGGCCGTTTCGTTAATGGGATGCATGTCAATAACGGTATGGCATACAATTACTAGCACGCGTTTATACCATATCAAAATCGTCACATCTGTATCTTTCTTCACATCTATATCACAACTGCTACAATACACTTAAAATACTACAATTAAAGTCGCCTATGCCTTCCTTGGCTTCATTATCTGCTGGTTTTCATTCAGGTTGCGTGAAATAAATGACAGGTGGTAATACCAGGTGGTAAAGCGCACTACACTCTAAAAAAAAAGAGTAAAGAAAACGCCAGGCCTGCGCTGAAACCGCAGCACAGTCACAGCGAAAGCTGGAAGCGCGGCGTTTCTAGATACTGTTGCAAGCTCTCCTGGGGCTACTAATACAAGTACACTAGCAAAGTACCCACTACGCCATAAATAAGAATTTTTGTGAAGTTGGGAAGCACCTATTAAGCCATTATTCGTCATCCTGCGGAGAAGCGAGGCACCAGCTAAACGTCTGTAAGGCATTATGTGCACTTTGCTGACGCGACGACTGATGACGATGAAGAATTTTGGCTCAGCCCTTTGTAATGGCCCACCGGTGATGCAATATGCATTGGGTAACAGCCGGTCGCTATGTAACTCTCCCACCATGCTGTATAACATACGTTGATGTGGGAGAGAGGGGAACTTTACTGAGACCCCGAGGAAATGGATCATGCGCTTATGGGCTTCCTTGGCAACCAATACAAGTGCATTTGCGAGGAACCCACTACGCTATAAATCATTGCAATATTTAGGGGCGAAGCTCCTCTTAGTCTAACCTTGTCACGCGTCCGGCGTAAGGCGTAACCGGCAGTATACTACGACCCATCACTGATCCTTTGTAAACTTCGTCTTTGCAAACATCCCACTGTGATCCATCACCGATCCATCACTTCACCGACCATAAAGCCGTTATAATGAAGGGGGAACGGAAGCCACATCTAGCTACCACTTAAGATTAATAAAATTTCTTCTATAAATATATAGAGTGTTTGTCAAGTCTTTGATGATGTACAGGGCTATCACTTTGATTACTGCTGGGCGAAACCACTGAAGATTTCACGGTGTAACCATGATTGCTTCAGGAGCTTAGCCCAAGCTCTTCATCATTCACCCGTGGATATGCTGTGAATTTTTTAGAAGTAGGGAAGCAGGCACTATGCCATTTTTCTTCATTGTACAGAGAGCCGTGGTACCTGCTAAACACATGTAAAGCATTATGGGCTTTGTTGATGCTGTGCCTGATGATGATGAAGAATTATGCGGTGCTCTTTGTAGTGGGTTGGAAGCATTCAACAACGTACTCGTTGCGCAATTCGCATTGTGTGACGCCTGGTTACAGAATTCGCATTGTGCGACGCTTGGTGCTTATTGTACTATTCTACCACGCTATTGCATATGTTAATGTGGTTCCTTCCCGACATGAAGCCTGTATAGGACATTTTCGCAAAACAGTTACAAGCACCGGCATGGCTCAGAGGTTGAATACTGGGCTCCCACGCAGAGTACCCAGGTCGAACCTCGTTCCATCCTGGAATTTTTTTCTTATTTCGTTTTTTTTCCTTATTTCGAGCTATAGTCGTTACGGACACCGGCGGCGGCGGCGGCGGCGGACAACTACGGCGCCAGAAACGGCCGCCGAAATGATCTCATAACAGCTTTCGCTGTAAAAAAGCATCACAGCACCGTGACTCTAGCACCGTGACTCTCTTGGGTATCCGTTTGACCCCTTTTTGGAAGGTAGCAGCAGAATAAGAGAGTTAGCATTTTTGCGGGAGTCACGGGACTCTCGTAAAGTGCGTTTCGGTGGGCTTGCGTGATGAAGGCACCGCCGTATACGCCGTACATATGCCCCGGGGCGTTTGCCGTTCAGCGTCGTTGTGGCGCTATGACCCGTGGCTCGCTCGCCGACGCAGCCAGCCTGGCTGGCGCTGTGCCTCCACCTCCTCCCTCAGTCTGCTTGGTCTTTTGGAATGCGTTGCGTTTGTTGTGCGGGTTGTGTCAGTTGCTTGTCTTGCAGTTTTGTGTTCAAGCGAACATGCGCATCTTCGGTGGCGATGACGCCAGGCTCCATGCTCGAAGTGATGCTTGGAGGGCGGGATATTCATGGACACGGAAAACGTGCGCCTGTTGACGGTGAGTGTACTGCTTTCGTAGGTACTAATTATACAGCTTTAGCTGGGCGTCTGCAATAGCTCTGCGGAAGTAGGCTGCCAGGAATTTCAAACAGCAGCCTGCGCACGCGGGGCTGTTGCGGATGTCCAACTCAGCTAAAACTACCAGTTAACGAGTTGACACCGTTATGCGCGTTGCTGTACATGCTCCCATAAAATGAGCGATGCAAACAATTATCAAGGGTGATTGT
Source organism: Rhipicephalus sanguineus (assembly GCF_013339695.2). NCBI lineage: Eukaryota > Metazoa > Arthropoda > Arachnida > Ixodida > Ixodidae > Rhipicephalus > Rhipicephalus sanguineus. Next base: position 65,824,974 of record NC_051176.1, on the reverse strand, counting down.
TTCCTGATCGCACATTGTGTCTGCACTGCTGAAGCTGGAAGATGTCGTTTTGAGATGCACTTTAGCCTGCTTCATAATAACATTTCCATCGACATTGAGTGTGCACACGCTTCCGCGCTTGTGAACGTGGAAAAAAGGTCTGTATACAGAACACATAGACGCGCTATATATAATGGTTTTTGTTGGCTTAAAGACGGTAGCTTAAGATGCAGATATAGTACGATGTTTCCAGCGCGTACGCGGTAGTCACTTGACATGTCTGCTCTCGTCCGCGCACGCTGGGTTTCGTTCGGCCGCTCGTGTTCTCATGTGTTAATCTGAGTATTTATACATGGGTTACGTTTTTAAAATAGGCGGTCACTAACCGCTCACGACGTGCCCCTGACGGCCGGAGGATGCGCTTGGGTGTTGGAATATGCCGGCGAAAAGCTGGGCTTATTCTCAAAGCAAATTTTGAAGCGATTTCTCAGAAAAGAAGTGCTTTCATTCGTGCATAGCCAGGGCCTATTGCGAAACGAAGTTCCCGCCTTCTTTACGTGCAAGCTTGTTTTCGTTGCGAAATTATTAAAAAAAAAACACGTGTCAGATGTATGTGCAGTAACAATGTGTTGAACAAAGGGTGGTTTAAATACAAAAAAGTCAGAGTTTCGCCGCAAGGGCGAAGCAATGAATGCAGTAGCAAGAAACTAATGCTATACGAAGCGAGGCTCGCCAATGGATACTCTCAGTTTGAACAGCGCTCCTGTTGCAAAGGCGGCCGAAGCAGCGAAGGAAACTAGCGTGCTTCAAGTGTCGAGCTGTGACACTTAATAGTTCGCGCTCATCTTCTGTTTGTTCGTTTAGCGGCGTCCCTTGAGCTCGAGTGACTTTCGTACGCTCCGTAACATGAGCACGGACATCACGGCGAAAGCTTGAAACATCCCTCTTCCCCTCACCACGAGAAAACCGTGCGAGCGGACAGCGGAAGGGCAAGGTTCTCACTGCGCAAATATAAGAAGCCAGCGAGCTCGCCGACGGCTTTTAAATGCGCCCGTCGCGCTCCTAGCGCCATCTCGCTGGTAATGAAGAAACGCTTATACGCGCCTGCCATCCCCGAGTCCGTCAAGCGGTAAAGGGTGTGTATATAACGCTCGCAGTTAGCTACATGGAATGGAATGTCTGGTGAGGCAGTGTATGTATACAGATCGATTTAATCTAAAGTGTCCATGATAGAGCTGAAAAATAAATTTTAACCTCGATATTATTGTGCGATGAACTATCGTCTGTAGATTAGCTTTCATAATTAACTGGCTAACGCTGCTCTTTCTTGAATAATCTGAAAAGGCGAACCGAACCGCCAGTTTTTGTACTCGCTCCAATTTATCGATAAGATATTTCTGGTGTGGACTCCAAACTGAGTCCGCGTACTCTAGGCCAGGTCGCACTAAACATTTGTATGCTTTCAATTTGACTGATGATGGTGCCCCACGCAGTTTTCTTTTCAGCAATGTCAGTTTACCATAAGCTTTCCATGAGCTTTTTACCATGAGTTATTCCTCAAAATTACCCCCAGATATTTGATATGCGAAGTGCTGGATAATGTGGTATTGCCTAGTGTGTATGCGAATTCAAGCGGGCATTTTTTACAGCGAAAGCTGTTATGAGATCATTTCACCGGCCCTTTTTGGCGCCGTAGTTGTCCGCCGCCGGCGCCGCCGGTGTCCGTAACCAGTATCGCTTGAAATAAGAAAAGAAACAAAATAAGAAAAAAATTCCAGGATGGAACAAGACTCGAACCTGGGCCCTCTGCGTGGGAGCCCAGCATTCAGCCTCTGAGCCATGCCGGTGCTTGAAACTGCATTGCAAAAAGGTCCTATACAGGCTTCATGTCGGGAAGGAACCACATTAGCATATGTAATATAGCGTGGTAGAAGAGTAAAATAAGCACCAAGCGTCGCACAACGCGAATTCTGTAACCAGGCGTCAAACAATGCTAATTGCGCAACGAGTAGGTCGTTGAATGCTTCCAAGCCATTACAAAGGGCTCTGCCATAATTCTTCATCGTCATCAGGCACAGCATCAACAAAGTGCGCATGATGCCTTACATGCGTTTAGCAGGTACCACGGCTCTCCGTAGAATGACGAAAAATGGCACAGTGCCTGCTGCCCTACTTCTCAAAAATTAAAATGATTTATAGCGTAGTGGGACCCTCGCAAGTGCACTTGTATTGGTTGCCAAGGAAGCCCACAAGCGCATGAACCATTTCCTCGGGGTCTCAGTAAAATTACAATGATTTATAGCGTAGTGGGTTCCTCGCAAGTGCACTTGTATTGGTTGCCAAGGAAGCCCATAAGCGCATGATCCATTTCCTCGGGGTCTCAGTAAAATTACAATGATTTAGAGCGTAGTGGGTTCCTCGCAAGTGCACTTGTATTGGTTGCCAAGGAAGCCCATATGCGCATGATTTATTTACTTGGGGTCTCAGTTAAGTTCTCCCCTCCCCCCCCCCGTCTCTTTCCCACGTGAACGTATGTTATACAGCATAACGGGAGAGGGAAGTAGCGACCAGGCGTCACCCAATGCAAACTACATAACTGGTGGGCCGTTTAAAGCTTCCAACCCATTACAAAGGGCTGAGCCATAATTCTTCATCGTCATCAGTCGTCGCGTCAACAAAGTGCACATAATGCCTTACAGACGTGCAGCTGGTGCCTCGCTTCTCCGCAGAATGACGAATAATAGCTTAGTAGGTGCTTCCCAACTTCACAAAAATTGTGATTTATGGCGTAGTGGGTACCTTTCTAGTGAACTTGTATTGTAGCCCCAAGAGAGCTTACAACCGGCTCTAGAAACGCCGCTCTTCCAGCTTTCGCTGTCACTGTGCTGCGGTTTCGGCGCAGGCCTGGCGTTTTTTATTAGTGAATGATATGAATTGTGTCTTCGTAGTGTTTAGCCTCATACCCCATACATTGCACCATCCCTGAATAGAACCAAAAGATTCATTTAGCCTAAGCTGATCTGCATGACTGTGTCATGCAGATCAGCTTAGGCTAAATATATGACGCAATCGTCCGCGAACAAGCGTATCTGTACTTCCGGGTGAACGATGTCTTGTATGTCATTTATAAAAATTAAAAACAAAATTGGTGCTAATACCTATACTTGTGGCACTCCAAAAAACACACTCAGTTTTTTCTGACGAACAGGAATTCACAGTGACACTTTGTTTTCTATTCGTAAGATAACGTGAAATCCAAGACACAGTGGCTCTGTCAATACCATAAGCATAGAGTTTGGTAATCAAGTCAGCATAAAGTACGACATCAAACGCTTTAGACAAATCCAAAAAATAGCATCAATTTGACCTCCTTTGTTAGGCTCGTTAGCAATGTCATGCGTTAATTCGGCTAATTGCGTCACGGTTGACAATCCAGACTGAAACCGTGTTCTCGATGGGACAAGAGATCGTTTTGGTCAAGGTGGTAGCAATGGCTTTGTAAATGATGTGCCCCAAAACCTTGCTGCACGTACTTGTGAGTGAAACTGGTCTGTGATTGTTCAGGTCTGATTTGGAACCGGATTTGTGAATTGGCACAACATTTGCACAGCGCCAATCATCAGGGATAGATGACATCTTCAGAGATACCGTGTAAATTTTGTGCAGATACTTCGATACCCAACCCGCGTACCTATGCAGAAAAATGTTTGTGATATGGTCAGGACCAGAACACTTTTTGATGTCTAATTTGCGCAGTAGACATAAAATGCCATCCTCACTTATCGTAATTTCCTGCATCGGCACCTTCAGGTCTCGTGATGGATATGGAGAGAATGAGGCGGTTCTCGTAAATACTGATTGAAAAAACACATTCAATTTGTTTGCTATAGATGTAGGCTCAGTGATGGTTTGATTACGCAATTTAATCTGCGAAACCGTTTGTTGATCTTTAGAAAGGTAACGCCAGAATTTCTGTGGGTCGCTCGCTATGAACGAGGGTAGTGTTGTATTAAAAAAAACGAGTTTTGGCTTCTTTCACTTTTCCTTACAACGCGTTCGTCAAAACAGAAATATCACTTCTGTGTCCACTTTTACGCCGTCGTTTGATTTTCCGCTTCAAATGAATGATGTCACGTGTTACCCATGGGTTCTGCCTGTTTTTACGTTTCTTCTTTAACGGAATGAACTGGCGTTCACAGAAATTTATTATCTCTTTGAATTTTGACCAAAGGCTTTCAACATTATTTATTTCATCAAACTCCGCATAACTGGTTTCTAGGAAGTCGAGAATAGCAGTATCATTTGCGCGTGCGTAGTCTTTAACAGAAATAGGAGCGGGTTTAATGTACTTTTTACCACTCGAAACAGTGCAAGTCATGGCTATTAACTTGTGATCAGAAATTCCTTCGTCAATGCTAACTGTACAGTTATCAAGTGAAGAACTTACTAACATAAGGTCAAGTAGAGACGATGACGAATTGCTGAATCTTGTATCGGATTTAACAAGCTGGTTTAATGAGTACGTAAAAACTGTGAACAAGAGGGATTCAGCACTTCTGGATTCTCTGCCATCATGAGACATGTCGACCCAATTTATGCCTGGTAGATTAAAATCGCCTGTTAAAATGAGGTTAGTTCGGGAATTAGTGTGTTTGGCAAGGTAGTCAGTAACTACTTCTAAATATTCTGGTGGAGAGCTTGGAGCCCGGTAAATTCCACCTAGGGTGATGCGTTTGCCGTGAAATGTTAATCTGCACCAAACACTTTCATGATCAGGGATCTCATCAAGTACTTCGTAGGGTATGTTGTTCTTTATAGCTATGGCAACTCCACCACCACGAGATGTTCTGTCTTTGCGAATCAATTTATAGGCCGGACGGATTACTTCAGTGTCCTGAACGTCCTCGTGTAACCAGGTTTCAATTATAACTACAGCGTGTGGATGATAGGACAGGAAAATTGTTTCAAGAAGGTGAAGTTTATTCAGTACGCTACGAGCATTTAGTGATATCACTCTAAGTGACTTTACATTCGTTTGTCAGGCTTTGGCATGGCTATCCTGCACTTTGGGCAACTTACGCGTAGAACGAGGAAGTTCGACCCTGCAGTCCAGCTGTGCATCCCAAACAAAAGTTTTTCCGTCGATTTTCAGTTTATCATACACTAGTGACACTTTACAGCCTGTTGCCTTATCACTTTCAGCTGAGCGCCACAGCTTGGACTGCAGTTCTCTTATTCTCGGCGAGAAGTCTTCGCTAATGGAAATTTGTGTTGCCTTCAGCTTAAAACAATGTGAGAACCAATTCTGTGGATTCTCTCTATTGTCCTGACCTGTAAATCAAGTAAATCTTTAAATACAGTTCTCTTTACTTTGTCCTCCAGCGATCGATTGTCTTCATTGGGTTCTTCAATGACACCATATATAATGAGGTTATTCCGTCGGCTCCGATTTTCTAAGTCGTCAACTTTAGCTCCAAAACTCAGAAGCAGTTTATTCGTATCCTGACAGGCTTGGTCGCATTCCGCGAGCTTATGTTCCAAGTGATTGAAACGTCCCAGTTCTTTTTCCATGGTTTCAATTCTTTGTTTAATGCCCTCAACTATTGTTTCAACGTGTTTAAGATTGCCCGTTAATTCTTTCAGCGTTTCGTTAGTCTTGGTCTGTGCTTTCAAGATCTTTTTCAACATTTGATCAGTAGAGTTTGCCTCAGTGTTTGGCCCCGGGTTCAACTCAACGTCGCCGGACATTAGCAGCAATGTACGAATAACATCTGCACATTCGCAAAGCATAACGACAAGAAAATGTGGACTTGGTAGCACTATCAAAGTTAAACTGTTATTACGTACAGAAGAGAACTTATCACCCACGTGGACGAAAAACATGAAAGGATTAGCCATCCGTCCGCAGCCGGTGCCACCAAGTCCACTGAAAGGATTCACAGCAGGCCTCCGGTTTATATAATTCTTGCGATGCTTGATAGTTGACGTCACCGCGCTGGACAGGTGGTAGCGATGCAGTACACGTGGCAGTGTGTAGGTAGATTGGGCCGTGTTCCTGTCTACGTAAAGGTGGTCGGTGGCTTCATCCAAGTACCCTTGATGTAGAATCAGGCCTTCCTTATTCAACGTCCTGATTTGCGCTCGCTCTCCTTCTCCATGGCTATACCACACTGGCAAACGCCAGTCAGAGGCGCTATCAAGCGGCTCCAGCGCAGTGTCAGACGGCGACTGCGCAGCGAAGGCGAATAGCTGCGCGCGCGCCGGCGCCAATACGTCTGACAAGGCTACGACGTCACCCCTCTGGAAAGCGCAGACCGGCGGCGGCGAGTCAAGCGCGACGGCGGCGGAGTGCGCGGGAGCTGCCGGCTCCGGTGAGGGACAGCACTGATCCTCGCGCATGCGCAGCACGGCTCTTGAGGATCCACGCGAAACTGGCTCGGCTAGGCCAGTGTAGCTCACGCTACAAACGAACATGGCTTTCGCTTTGGAGTCGTCTTAGGGGAATGCATAAGGGACGCTGTGAGTTTTTCATTTTGAAATAAATAACAGTCAATGAACACAGCTCCTTGATGTGTCACAGTCTTTTACTGCTTTAATGAAAACCAGCAGATAATGAAGCCAAGGAAGGTTTAGGGGACGTTGATAGTACTGTTTTAAGTGTGTTGTAGTAATTGTGATATAGATGTGAAGAAAGTAAAGTGGACAAAAAGACAAGTTGCCGCCGGCTGGAACCGAACCTGCAACCTTCGGATCGGACCCTCGCGGCGGCAAGTTGTTTTTTAGGCCACTTTACTTTCTTCGTATCTATATCACGATTGCTACAATCACTTAAAACAGTACAATTAACGTCCACTATGTCTTCCTTGGCTTGATTATCTGCTGGTTTTCATTAACGTTATGTCAAACGAAGAAACGAGCCCTCGAAATTCTCTCCTTTCATTCAGTCTTGTACTGCTGTCACAGAGGCAAACCTAAGAACACTGTGAGCGAGTGCAGGCACACCGAATGTCACTCTGATGGCACACTGCTGCACTACATAAAGAGAAGGGCAACTTGGGACTCATAGTAATAGCGATAGGCGAGTCGGAAATAGAACACTTATTTGCTATATCAGGCACTATTTCTTGCAAAAATATTCAACTCAAATAAACTTTAGGTATAAATGTGACGGGCGCAGCCATTGTACGGCGTGTGCTTTAGTGAGCAACTGGCCACCACCATAAGCTGCATGAAAGCAATAATAGCAAAATTTTGTTTGTATACAGTTAAGAATCGATATAACGAAACTTGATTTCATAACGTTCCGGATCCAACGAATAAATTTACATTCCCTTGCAAGCATTCATAGGGTTTAATGTTGGTATGAACCCAAATCAATGAAACTGGCATGGCAAAAAAAAGCTGATTTACCAACTGGTAGTTTAAATTAGTAAAAAATCTGCCATTTCTTTTCGATTTTGACACAGATTGGTTTTTCCTCGGGCATGCGTCTAACTTTATCCCTTTGAAATATCTAGGCATCCTCGTCGCACGGCTAGTTGTTTTTTTTTTTACGAGTCTGCATGCCGCACCCACACACTGAATAGTGGACTCAACAGTAGATAGCACTTTTTATGTGCCAAATGTCGCTAGGGGCAGCAGCGGCTTAATCCCTGTAACTGCTCCCACAGGAAGGTCGCAATGGTTGCTTTCATTATTTTATGGTTTATGCTAAGGTAAATTCGTTTCTGTCGCAAAAGCTGGAACGAAAAGTGGTGAAAGACCTACTGCCACAGACAACGTGCGACATAAGAATGAAGCGCAACGAGGTGAGGTGGGGACAAATGATGAAAACAAAGAACTCGGTGGAATATTTTTTTGCGATTATTTCTAATTTTCAACATGACATAGTGAACCAGCAATTTACTTTAAGGTTTATCTGGCATTTAGCTAAATAGTTGACTGCCTCATTTTTTTTTTGGTCGATTGCCAGAGAGGGCGGGCGTATGCAGACAGTCTGCTAATGTGGGTTTGTGTTTGGTTCGGCGCACTGTCTGGTCAAGGAGACATCGCTAACATCGCTCACTTTTGTGCAGTGGTTTCGCGCGTATCTTTCGTAGCTTATTTCTTAGCGTATACGTTGTCTACCGGCGTGACCCTTCAGAGGCGTTAAAGTAGCTCACAGAAGCTGTAGACAGACACGTACCAATAGGGGGGGGGGGGGCTTTGAAATTAAGACCTCTAATAACCGGATGATCGGATTCCTCCCATCCGTTGTTATTGGCATCGCTTACTTCTGTCCTGGGTTCTTGTTTTCTGGCTCTGTTTTCTTTTTCTGGCCCTAGGTTTCATACCTGGATCACGTCCACTGGCCGTTTTTGGAAAGAGCAACCTCCGCGCCCGCTGGGCCATGAATCGGAGACAGTTGTGGCGCAGCACTCCGCGCCACAACTGTCCATATTTAATTATCGATATTTAATTAACAGCGGCCGCCACAACACCTAATTAACAGCGGATCATGTTCAAGACAATGAAATTCACCGAAGAATAACGATGGGCTCGAGCGGATACGGCAGACATTCCCAGACAACGACATGCAGTTTACCACTATTCCTAAAGCAGAAAGTGTACAACCATTTCATTCAACCAGCTGACAAGAATCATGGGTATTAATTCGTGAAAGTGATTGTTTGATTATTAACTATGTTACTCGATTAAATTGTGATATAACGACAGTTCTAAGATGTGGAACTAAATTTATTGGTCCTCTTCTAACTTAATAATAACTGTTGGACTTTTACGTCTCAGACATAGGCGTGCGCACAGGGGGGGCAGGGGGGGGGGGGGCGGCCGCCCCCTCTAATCACCTAAGAGAGGGGTCGCAAAATCTGCCCCGTACATTGACCCTATAGTCACCTGAGAGGGGGGGGGCGCAAAATCTGCCCTATACATTGACTTAGAAGGGTGGGGGGGGCGCTGCGACGATCCTTTGCCCCCCCCCCCCCTAATGGGGAACCCTGTGCACGCCTATGATCTCAGAACCACGATGTCATTTTGAGGGACGCCGTAGTGGATGGCTCCGGAAATTTCGACCACGTGAGGTTCTTTAACGTGCACCTAAATCTAAGTACACGGGCCTAGCATTTCGCCTCCATCAAAATGCGGCCGCCACGGCCGGGATTCGAGCCCGCGACCTTCCAGTAAGCAGTTGAACTCCACAACCATTAGACCACAGCGGCGAGTGGTGTTCCTGTAACTTAAACGCTTCTTTAAATGTACACTGCAATATCTCATATGAGTACTCTAAGGGCGATGCGCATTTCAGAATATATTGCATTTCAGGATGGTTGCACGTTATAACGAAGACGTCCTGTTATCGCCGTGAGAGACGCGACAGATGCGGCAAGGGCGATAAGTTGCTGCCCAGGACTCGTCAACACAGGAGCCCGATTGTCTTAGACGAAGCTGTCTGAACCTGCTGACGGGCAGCCAAACGAGGGTCCAGTTTATTCCGGGACCGTCTACGCCTGCTACTGGGACTGAAGCCAATTAAAAGGACGACGAAGCATCGTCCAGGAAATCCGCTTCGCTTTGTGTCATTTTCTTTTGTCCCCTTCGGTCGGCGCTCTCCTGACACGTAGGGTCTGCGACAAAAAAGGCAAGCATCGAAATAGTGCTTACAGACAGTCTACGCGTCACACGGCACCGGTACAATGAAGTTCCAGTTTCAACAGCCTAGTTGAAGCATTAATTAGGATGCTGCGCTATGTTTGTCAGAGATAGAACGTTTTCATTTATTGGAGCATAATGTCAGCTTTCTGTAATTTCGGAAATTTTAGGCATGACAAATTTCAATTTCTGAAATACCAAATTCACAAAACCTGGTTCGACAGAAAAACAAACATATCAATGAATAACATCTCACCAAACATCGTATCAGCAAGCACCGAAGACGAAAATAAATGGCCAAAGTAATTTCTGAACATTTCACGGCCACTTCAGCACTTGGTAAGATGCAAGCGTCACGTGAAAAAAACCGCCAGGCCTGCGCTGAAACCGCAGCACAGTCACAGCGAAAGCTGGAAGAGCAGCGTTTCTAGAGCCCGTTAAGCTCTCTTGGGGATATAAAAAACAAGTACACTAGAAAGGTACCCACTACGCCATAAATCACAATTTTTTTGTGAAGTTGGGAAGCACCTACTAAGCCATTATTCGTCATTCTGCGGAGAAGCGAGGCACCAGCTACACGTCAGTAAGGCATCATGTGCACTTTGTTGACGCGACGACTGATGACGATGAAGAATTATGGCTCAGCCCTTCGTAATGGGTTGGAATCTTTAAACGGCCCACCATTTATGTAATTTGCATTGGGTGACGCCCGGTCACTATTTCCCTCTCCCGTCATGCTGTATAACATACGTTGACGTGGGAGAGAGACGGGGGGGGGGGGGGGGGCGAAGAACTTTACTGAGACCCCGAGGAAATGGATCATGCGCTTATGGGCTTCCTTGGCAACCACAACCAATACAAGTGCACTTGCGAGGAACCCACTACGCTATAAATCAGTGTAATTTTACTGAGACCTCGAGGAAGTGGATCATGCGCTTATGGGCTTCCTTGGCAACCAATACAAGTGCACTTGTGAGGAACCCACTACGCTATAAATCATTGTAATTTTTGAGAAGTAGGGCAGCAGGCACTGTGCCATTTTTCGTCATTCTACGGAGAGCGTTGGTACCTGCTATACGCATGTAAGGCATTATGCGCACTTTGTTGATGCTGTGCCTGATGACGATGAAGAATTATGGCAGAGTCCTTTGTAATGGGTTGGAAGCATTCAACAACCTACTCGTTGCGCAATTCGCATTGTGTGACGCCTGGTTACAGAATTCGCGTTGTGCGACGCTTGGTGCTTATTTTACTCTTCTACCACGCTATATTGCATATGCTAATGTGGTTCCTTTCCGACATGAAACCTGTATAGGACCTTTTTGCAAAGCAGTTTCAAGCACCGGCATGGATCAGAGGTTGAATACTGGGCTCCCGCGCAGAGGGCCCAGGTTCGAACCTCGTTCCATCCTGGAATTTTTTTCTTATTTCGTTTTTTTTTTCTTATTTCGAGCGATACTGGTTACGGACACCGGCGGCGGCGGCGGCGGACAACTACGGCGCCAAAAACGGCCGGTGAAATGATCTCATAACAGCTTTCGCTGTAAAACGCCTTCAGGACTGATCCATTTTATGAACACCTCCAAATGCAGGGGATTAGCGATTAAGATGTGAGCATCTCTAGTAATTCTATTAAATCTCTCTATACTCTATTAACGCGATAGTGTTAAATAGCTACTTTTGCAGAAATTCCGGTATCTTCGTCGGTGTCGTCGTCGGCGTCGTTGGTTGCGAGAGAAAAATCGCGAAAATTAAAAAAAACATTATACCTCCGAGCCCAAATCAAACCCATGCTACCTGCGTGCACTACCACAGGGCCACGCCAGGCCTTGTAGGTGCTCTGGGAAAAAACCCTATGCAGGTGTCATTTAGTGCGAAGAGTCGCGCTAACACGTGTGGCAGAAGCCTAAAATTGCACCAGACGCCACTCCATCTCAACTGCACATCGAGTGGGTGGTCGAAAGGCCCAGTCACTCGTTACTCACCTACTGACTTGCAAAGCGCTGAGGCATAGTGAATAATCATGAACAGCAGAAGCAACAGCGCCAACAACGTGTGCAGCTGAGTAAGTGCGCGTGATGAAGTACGGACACGTATTGGGCGCTTCGTTGATTCGCAAGATGATGAATTATGGCTTAGCGGGCAGTTCACAGCTGTATATAGTTGCAGTAGGCATTCTAGGATAGTTTAAAACGGCGAAAAGTTCCTTTGCTCGCTGCGCAGTCGAGATGTGCATCGAGAAGCGAAGCCTGGCTAGCGAATGAGAAGGCGATGCAAACGGGGCCCGATTAAGCTATCGCGTTCAACCCTTGATGGCGAAGCTCAAGCGTCCTCAAAGTTTTTAACACGATAGTGTTTTATGCCGGGGTCCACCAAGACTTCAGTGACGTATTTCCGTCACGGAAATGACGTCGAAAAAATGTACACGATCAGATGGCAAAGAAAGAAAGTTCCGTCACCGGGCATATAACCCTCGACCTCTCGGTCCGCAACAACGGATGCCGGGCGCGCTGTCCACTGCGCCACGGTCACAGCCTCTAGAGGCGTTACAAACGCGCCTTTTATATCTACCACTCTCCCGGTCGGCGGGGTTGTGTTGCCCTCTGGGAGCGGCAAAGTAAAGTAATTCGTCATTACTGTGGCTCCCGCGATTAGTACATGCAACGCGTTACACGTTCGTCTCATTCGGCGGGTTTCAATAGAAGTGCAATTTTGTCAATGCCTTAACACACCGCGAGGTGGCGACCTTAACGCAAGCGTCGTAAAAGCGTCGGCCTCGCTCATAGCATCACGCTAATCAAACCAAAAATAGCTCTGCGACGCGCGCCTTCCTCACCTGGCTGTAACACTGTAACACCGCGTTCCCCGCCTACGCGTTCGCCCCGAGAAAAATGGCGGCCGGGCTACCGGGGCGGCACGACGCGCTTTGAGTTTCCCTCTAGTGCGGCCGTGGTGTTCAATCACATTTTAAGATCCCGCAGGATGGCGACCAAATTCCGCGTTCAATATGCGACGCACTTCTGGCTATCACAACTCGTTCTCTGATTACGCTTTCACTGCTAACTACTAGAGCTACCACAAGGGTGTGTTTAATCATTGAACATGGACGTTAGTCGTCGGCATGGAGATGTACCACCAAGCATGACAGTGGGTGCATCCACGTTAAACGGTGCTATAGCTGCCAGACATCAATATACATTGTGCAAGCTCTCTCATATCAATGTACCGTAAACCTTCAGTTACTTCTTCTATAAGGGCACATTTTACTTTCGTGTTATTCCGATTCCTATGATGGAGGGATCAACCATGCTTTTTAACAACGGAGCTGTTTATGCCAGCCATTGGTTGTAATCAGCCAACAGAAATCTATCATCATCATGAACTCGCACGCGCTCTCTTCGTCCTCTTCTTCATCTTCTGCTTCGCTTCCAGAACAGGAGCGCCGATTTGTCCGGAGTGAGATGGTATCACTCTGATGAGAAAGAGAACGAGTTTATAGAGAGATAAACATTTTAATGAAGCTGGAGATGTTTGCCTGGCTGTTCGCCTGACATGCTACTCCAGGTGCTGGGTGACGATTATGATATATACAGTGATAACCACATAACACATACAGTCACACAAGTTTACAAAGTTTCGTTCAGACTCGTGGCCCGCAAGAAAGCGATACGCATCAGAGAGACAGTCTCTGAAGGCAGCCTTGCATCTTCAGCGGGGATCGTGCTTAGAGTTGCGGCATGTTCTGGGCCCATGGCAAAGCAGCACCTGTGCGCTACGTGCCACGAAAACGAGTTTACAGAGCGAGAAAGAAAGAGATTGAAAAAAGTCAGTTTCACCGCAAAGGCGAAGCAGTGACTGCGGTAGCAACAAGTTGTAGTTCTACACGAAGTGAGGTTGGCAGCCAAATGTTTTGTATCCGATCTCGCATAACTACAAAACGTTGGTGTAAGAGAATACGGCCGCTCCAGGGAGCGATGCTCTCCGCATAGTCTCTTTGCGTTGAGAGCGCAGCACGTAGAAGGGTTTACGAGCCGCCCGCTGTGATGGCTTTCGAGATAGCGCGCGCGCCAGCGATCGTTACCGCGCCCTTAGATTCAAAGTTCAAAGTTGCTCCTCGCGCGACACTCCCCCCCCCTCCTCGCGTCTTCGGGTCTTTTTTCATGCTTGTTAAAGATGGGTGGGGCGTTTCCTATCTGCTTCGACGGCAGGCCTCACGAGCGGGCTGATGTTATCGCATGCACCTTTGCAGCGACGGACACGGGACGGCTCGTTTGATCTATGCTTCGGCCGCCCCCGCTCGCGCGCTTTTAGCCGCGGTAGAACATACGATGCCTGGGGGATTTTATCGATTTGGACTTCATACCGGAAGGACATGATGGCGACGGTGACGGCAACGGCGACGGCAAAAACCCGTCGAGACTGTCCATATAATTGCTATCGCAATAAAAAACAGAAAGTCTTGGCGAAAAAAAGTTCTTGATGAGGTGGGATCCCAACCCGCGTACTCACGATCCGAAGGCAACCATAGTGACCACTCGGCTACCCAGCCACGCTAGCCGAGCATAACATAGGCTTGTACAGTGTAGAGTACCAAAGGGGTGGGAAAGGGATGTGTGGGTGAGGAGGATAGATGCGAGGAGGGGATTAGAAGGAAAGAAAGGAGGAGGGGAGTTAGTAAGTCATAGCATAGAAAGAAAAGGAAGAAAAACAGAAAGAGAGCGAATATATATATATATATATATATATATATATATATATATATATATATATATATATATATATATATATATATATATATATATATATATATATTGATATAGGAAGAGAACAGACACAACTACGCGGTTATCTTAATTTTATTTGCCAACGGTTTCGACCGGTGGACCAGTCTTCGTTAGGGCTTATGAGCAATGCTCATAAGCCCTGACGAAGACTGGTCCACCGGTCGAAACCGTTGGCAAATAAAATTAAGATGACCGCTTAGTTGTGTCTCTTCTCTTCCCAAGTACGTTTGGCCCATTGGAAAAGCTTCTTCAATATATATATATATATATATATATATATATATATATATATATATATATATATATATATATATATATATATATATATATATATTAGGGGTGTGCGAATATCAATTTGTTCGAATACGAATATCCACCTTCGAATATCGAATGGAATATCGAATATGAAAGGAAAAATGCCTCCACAGTAACCATATTTTATTTAACATGTAGCTATTTGTAAAAAAAAAAACATTAACAGCCTGACTGGCAACACAACATGCACTGCTATCTCCAGAACACAATGTCCAGGCTAGCACAAAGCACATCACAACGCAAGCAAATATCATGGCACAATGAAAGTAATGAATAGATGTATCATAAAGAAATATGAGTTGCTCCACATGATCAGGCAGCAGGCGCTCCCTTCTAACAGAGACAACCCCCCCCTCCTGCCACTGAAAAGGCACGCTCGCTTGGAAGAGAAGTGGGGCAAAGCTTTGTCAAAGTGGGGTATCTGAAGGTGCCTACAGTCCGCCACCAGCCACATGGGTCACTGTCTTTCTTCAGAAGTGGTCCCGCATAGTGAACGAGTGGTAGTGCGGCACGTTACGGCCGCATAATATTGAAAATGTACGGTTACATGATCGCCAACAGCGCTGCACGTCGGAGATGCACCAGCAATAAATCATACGTATTGGGGCGCTCGTCGCAGGCAGATATCGTGCCTCCGTGTACTTACGATGTTTATCGCTCCTCTCGGCAACGTTTTTAGCTATACGAACACAGCAGAAATGTGGAAGACGAGTTATTTCATACATGATAATCGAATAGCACATTCGAATTTTTCGATTATTCGAAGTTATCGAATATTCGAAACTTTTTGAATACACGATTATCGAATCGAATACGAATATTTCGAATGTAATATTCGACGAATATTCGAAACTTTCGAATATTCGCACACCCCTAATATATATATATATATATATATATATATATATATACTATATATATATATATATATATAGGCAGAATGATAAAGACATAGAAAGAAAGAGGAACAAAGAAATAGAAAGCGAAAGAGACAAAAAGCAAAAACCAGCGAGAAATAGAAAGAAATATTGGCCTGGTGTGCGACCGATGGCGGCGCTGCGATCGACGACTGTATGACGTCAGAGCGGGGATTAGCGCGCTTTCGTCTGCTACGTAGGCCCAGCGCCGTGTTGAAACCACCGTTGCGGTAAATCTCAACAAAAAAGGAGTTCAGTTGGTTATCTTGCGTGTGGTGGCTCCTGACTCTGTTCGAAGACCGTGGGTCTGCTTTTAACGCTCGTTTAGAACTACAGCTCTTTGTTTCTTAGAATTGCGGCCGCTTGTCTCCGCGGAGAGTGTTGCGCAATGGTGAAGTACTGCTCTGTGCCTCAGTGTACTTCGTCCGCTCGTGAAAAAGGCGTTAGCTTTTACAACTATCCTAAGGACCCCAAGCTGAAGAAGTGGATAGTCAAGCTCAGAATGGGAAAGCGCCCCACGCCTTCATCGACAGTGTGCAGCAAGCACTTCGCGGACAGTGACTTCTGCTACCCACCGTACGCGCCACTCTTAGGTAAGCTTGTGACCGCGTTTAAGCGCCTCGCCAATACTTAAGCCATTTATTGCACGCAGGCTATAAGCATAGGCGACTTACACCAGGTGCGGTGCCGTCCCACAACCTGTGCGAAGGCCCCTAGACAAGGAGCCGACGACGCGGCCTCCAAATCGCCTCTCAGGAAAGCGCGCCTCGTGAGCTCAGCTGAGCGGCGCAGGATATCTGATACTACGGCTGCATTTGGATGGTGTACATACGTATTTTACTTATGAAGGCAAGTGCGCGCCTAGCGGACTGCTTATCATAAATTCATAAGCGAACCTGTTTCCGCTGTTTAGTGCACATTCTCTAAATGTTTTCACCTGAGGCAGTGCAGACACTTCTTTAAAAGCGGAGCTCTAAGCTTTTCGTTAGGCTGCGTGGCGTGAAACTCGACCCAGCTTGCCTTTGCCACGTTAATCTCTGTGGCCCTGTGCGTGGCATAATCAGTGATAAACTATTTCTTATCTTCTAATACCCATGGGACGGCTCTGTGCGGTGTTCATATGAACTACGACGTAATATCGCTCTCACTGAACCAACATTACGGGACAAACTGCGATCATGGGCATCGGCCGTGGGGTGTGCAACAAGGCGGCACTTGCGCACTTATTTGCAGCACGAGAGCTGCGACGGTGATGCGATCTCCGTTGATGGCCTCGACCGCGCATTCGACAACGTGGCCTGCGTCGTACACAGCCTCGCCCTTGATGAGGCATCGCGACCTTTAACAAGCTTTATCTACCTACTTGTAGATGCTGGAGAACGGCACGCTTACTGAAATATCGAAAGAAACACCCAAACTAATTAGTATCTTACGGCGGAAACAAGATAACGAGCCAGAACACTCACACATAGCTTCACTTTCTTACCAGCAATGCGGTCGGTGGCATCGGCGCACTCGTCGGCCAACCGGTCGATTTCTTGGCCCTGTCGATTGGGCCGCAGCTAAAAAAAGTTCAAGATTACACTCGAAAACAATCGTTGCAGGCGTTAGTTGACCGTCGCGAGGCTGTTCGTTCGACAAAATTCCCGCCTGAAGCAGACGATCCGTATACAGGAGCAGCGGCTTCTGCAGCGCGGTTGAGAGCGGAGTCCCCGCTCTGACGTCACACGCGAGAGGGCGCCACTCTAAGATCTCGAGGCCAATACAGAGGGAGAAAGAAAGAGATGAAGAAAACAAGAAAAAAAAAGAAGCAGAAACAAGGAAGGCCGCCCAGTTCCGCGTTTCCTTCAGGCTTAGCACCACTCAGGGTTGCCTTTGAGTAGATCTGAAAAAGAGCCAAAACTCAAGCTAAAACTATAAAAAGTAGCCATGCCATTTAAGTTTACTCCGAAATTTCTAGCCAAATAAAACAAGAGTGATAATTTCTTCACACCATTTCGTAAAGTAGTCAATTTGGTGCAATGTACCTACTAATGGCAGCCATGGACCACTAGTGCGAAGCTATCTTAAGTTTTTTTATTCACTTTGCATTGCACCCGCGAACCAAGGTTAAACATAGCAGACTCCGTGCTTTCTTAACATGTCTGTTTTAGGCAACGTCGAATATTGCCACTCTCTCAAATCGAAAAGCAGGCTAATATTGATAAAGTTGAAGAAAATCGCCATATCATTGGTCATAACAATCGTCTTACAAACTGGTAGGTCTTCGCGACCGCCAGGAACCATCTGTACGCAGTGTACATACGCAAACACCGATGCACGCACAAACGCATACATTAACGTGACGCAAATGGGAACACTGAATGCAACTTAGTACGGGAACAGAGCGCGCAGTAGCATTGCACGGAAGCACAGCTCCGATTGCAGCGTCACTAACTTTGTTAAGTGACGTAGCATGACCCTTGATTTGCGCCTGCGAGAGTGAGTGACTGATTCATTGATGGACTGAGGAAAACTCAATTAGTAAAGACCAACGACAAGGGAGTGGGAACAGTGGATCCCTTGTCCAGGGCCCTAGTGTCCGCCGCGGTACGCTCAGCTTAGTCTAAGAGACCCTTCTGAGTTCCCTAGTGAGCTTGAGTGGGGACGACCTTTCAAGTCTTCTTGAATGAGGCAAGCACAAGAGCTGAGCTATTTATACACTCACACATGATGTGTGTGTGAGGGGCGGTGGGGGAGGGTGAGTGAGACGGCCGCGCCCCGCACCAGTAACCCGCATAGAGGGTAGGCCACATCGCGTGTCATTGGCAGGTGCGGAAAATCTGTTAGTATGAATTCTTCTATATTTTAACGTGGCAGCATTAAAGAGTTCGTTTCGCACAAATTCCAGTGTCGGCGTCGGCAGCGGCGTCGTTGGTTGTGAGCGAAAAATCGTCGTTGTCCGTAAGCCAAAATTCGAGATGGAAATAAATATATAATAAAAACTCTTCTGTACGAGTGACAATTGAACCCAGCCCTTCTGCCTGGCAAGTAGGTGTTGTACAATAGAACTACGCCATTGCTTGAAATTGCTTCGTAAAAAAAACGCTATGAGAACTTCATGTAGTGGGAGGAGTCTCCTTAACGCATGTAATATTGCGTGGCAGAATCGTAGAATCGCACCAGGCGTCACGACATGTGAACTGTGCAACGAGTTGGTGGTATATTGCTGTCTACCCATTTGTGCAGCTGCGCAGGGGCGCATGGCGCCTCACGGACACGTAGTGGGTACTTCGCCAATTTGTAAAAGGAAGAATTATGGCGCGTTGGACATTTCGCAACTGCACATGCAGCAGGCATTCTAGGATGGTTTGAAACGGCCAATGTTACGTCCACAAATTTTCCTTTCCTTGCGGCACGGTTGAGGGCGACGCGCACGGGGCCCGATTACGCCATCGCGTTCTACTCTTGAAGGCGATGCTCAAACGTCCTCGAAGTTTTTATGTGTCCTACTCCGAGCTGCGGATTCGTAGACGTGTAGAGTTGTGGTTCGCGATGCTGGCGCCCCAAGACGTCGGGTGTGCCCAACTCGCATCCTATTCGGGGCGTCGTCAGCTCGGTTCGCTAGTTCGCGAGCAAGTAAGTTTGCCGCTTCGTTTCCCGGAACTTCCATGCGTTTCAGGCCTCATGTAATTCTGTGTGAATTGCGTACTGCGGCGCCTAGAACTGCAGATGAACTAAAAATGGGGAATAGATCGAGGAGCCAGGTTTCAGGGCAAAATCCCTGGATGCCTCATCAAACGCGAAAATTGACCGTCGCCGCCAACACGAGCGATGCAAGGAATCATCACCACGTGATGAACGTGATGACATTACCATATGACGTCATCATAACGTCACACGTATAAAAAATTTGTCACATCACATGGTGAGGTGATCACATGACATTGTCGCTTGGTCAAAGGTGGGGCGATCACAGAGGCAGTGCAAAATCAGGTGAGCTGCAGAAAGCTGGCAATGCCACCGATACCGGAGACAGTGCAAAACCACATTAGCTGCATAAAGCTTTCGGAGGGGGTCGCGGGAGGACAATAAATGGCTGAGAAGAAAACGAAGATGGCTTTCGCCTTCAAGTCATCATAGACGAATGCATATGGGGCACTCTGAGTTTATTTAGGTGACACCAATTCACAATAACGCCGCGGAAAGCTCAGCGCATTCTTTGTAGTTAATAATTATAGTGTTGTAATTATGACATAAAGGGAGTTGAATCAAAAAGGACAAGAAAACAACTCGCCACCGCTGGGGACCGAACCCACAACCTACCTATCACGCGTCCGATGCTCTACTAAATCAGCTATATCGCTCCTCTATGATACATATCTATACGCTTAATGTTGGCAGTGTTAACCAGCGTCACTTGTAGCCGTGGCGGTGAACGATTTTTTTTTACCAGCTGGCATCGCATAACACCTTTCGTTCATTCAGTGGCCCAGCGGGTGTTTTATGACGACGTTATTTCGCTGCCACGCAGTGTTGAAGCTTATAGTGCGTTGTTTTGACGCGATCATTATAATCTCATTTAGTGTCGTGGTTCACGGCTTCTGGTTCCACCGCCGTGGCACGTGGCGCGACAGGCGTGAACGCAGACCAGCCTCTCGCCACGCGACTACTGCGCAGTTGTGCGCCAAGACATTCCCTCCTTTGCCAGCCGCAAGTATCTGCGTCGGCTTTGGCTCCGCTCCCATCGGGGCTCTCGAAGTGCGTGCGAAAGAATAAAAGAGGAAAAAGCACGGCGCGTTCTTGAAGAGTCGCGCGTGAGCACTCGGCGTGCCAAGCACCTGTTGCAGTCGCTCATTAGGATAACGACGAGTGAGTAAAATTCTAACACCTTGTCATTATACACGTAGCCAAGTCAATTACATGTCCGTAATGAAGCGAGCTTGATCTATAATATTAACAGAGGCATCGTTTCTTTGTAAAGAAATCTGCTTTGTAAGAGAAAGAATTCAGTGAATCCTTGATGGAAGAGTGAAGTATGCACCACGCTATGTAGTCCATCAAAGAATGTTCGTTATAAGCCTCGCGCTGGATTCGATGAGACGCATTTCATGAGACACAATAACGAGAAAACACAAACGATAAGTGAATATGAGATAGAGAAAGAAAGAGAAAAAAAAAACGATTGCTAGAACGTAAAAGTGAGCAAACTATGGAAGAATATCGTTCACAGTTGACCTACACATGGCGAATAAACTGTGAAATGTGTCGACACGGGCAGGATATACATTTAAAATAAATTGGCGCAGTTTGCGCTAATGGTTCAAGGCTGGAGCAAACAGTGGAGCTGAGGGACCTTTCTTGTTTCTTTATTTTTTTCTTTCTTTCTTCCTCACTCTCTTCCTCATTTTCTCTGCATTTCTTCTGCCTCTTTTTTGTCTCTGTGTCTTTCTATTTCTTTCCTTCTCTCTCTACATATATATATTTCGTTGTCTCTCTTTCTCGTTCTTTCTATCTGTTTCCCTCTCACTCTCTCTCTATTTCTTGCTTCCCCTTTCTTTGTATCTCTTTCCGTATCGACCCCTGTTTTCTCTGTCTCTTTTTTTGTTGTGTGTGTTTCTTTCTATCCATTTCTCTCGCTGTCTATTTTTTCTCTCTCTTTCTCTCTTTTTTTTTCTGTCTTCCCTTTCTTTCTCTCTATGTCTCTCTTTCTCTTTATTGCTATCTCTTTCTTTCTTTCTTTCTCTCTCTCTCTCTGTACTCGTTCTCTCGCCCATCCGAGTTATTGCATCCCACACCGGACAAGTCTGCACAGCGGCAGAGCGCGCGCCGGGCACACGTGTTCGGGGAGCATTGAAGATGAAGAAGAGGATGGAGAGTGCGCGTGTCGGCATGATGATAATAGTTTTCGCGAACACGAACGGGGGCTTTGCCGAGCTTAAACAGCTCCACTGTTCAAATTGAGCAACAGGACAATCATTTTTGCTGCAACAAAGCCACGCAGGAAACGCTAAATTTCGCCTGGTGTACTTCAGCGGTTCGCAGAATTTCGCATATTCAAGAAGCTTTGTGTCACTCTATAGCGTCACGAAGCAGGATATAAGGAACAAACTTTTCAATGCGTGTTAGTTGTAGAGGTGCGAGCTGGAGGCTTACAAGTCCTACGGGATCCCTAATGCGCAAATCGTAGCCTGATTGAAACTTTCGAGAAAAAAAGTGCGAATGATTTTGCCATTCCAGCACTGCGCATGCTCAATGTTCTTGCGCTCGTCGCAGAGCAATAATGCGCTCGGCCACCGAGGAGCTATCGCTTTATCTCGAAAGCAAGAGGAAAAAAAAACAGTAGTTGCGAAGCTTGCCCAGCTAACGCAGCGGTGCGCCATAACAATCGAGCTGCGATAACAGCCAAACACATCCGCGCTGGTCGACAGGGCTGTGCGTTGTCGCTTAAAAAGCGAAGGTTCAAGCCAGTGTTGCCAGATGCCGCCGACTAAACAAGCGAATAATCCCCGCAAAAGAAGCCCCAAAAAGCGGCAGCACTCCTGTGAATAAGCCCAAAACAAGCGCAAGTTCAAAATAGATCAAGCCAGCGAAACGGCCGCCAGCGCACCATGAGCGTGGCACGTAAGTCATGCTGTACATGACATGCGCGTCATGATTTTCATGTTAACTCGTGTTATTTATGTTCATCACACAGTCACGTCGGAAGATACCAATTTTGGTGTATATAAAGCTAGCGAAACGGCTGCCAGCGCACTATGAGCGTGGCACGTAAGTTATGCAGTACATGACATGCTTGTCATGATTTTCATATTAATTCGTGTTATTTATGTTCTTCACACAGTCACGTCGCAAGATACCAATTTTGGTGTATATCAAGCTAGCGAAACGGCCGCCAGCGCACCATGAGCGTGGCATGTAAATCATGCTGTACATGACATGCGTGTCATGATTTTCATGTTAACTCGTGTTATTTGTGTTCGTCACACAATCACGTCGCAAGATACCAATTTTGGTGTATATAAAGCTAGCGAAACGGCTGTCAGCGCACGATGAGCGTGGCACGTAAGTCATGCAGTACATGTCATGCGTGTCATGATTTTCATCTTAACTCGTGTTATGTTCGTCACACAGTCACGTAGCAAGATACAAATTTCGGTGTATATCAATCTAGCGAAACGGCCGCCAGCGCACCATGAGCGTGGCATGTAAATCATGTTGTACATGACATGCGTGTCATGATTTTCATGTTATGACTTGCCATTTATGTTCGTCATATAGTCATGTTACGCCATACCAATTTTGGTGTACATTCGATGAACCAAGCGACCAGGAGAGCACAAAGTCGTAGGCGGCTAGATAGATAGATAGATAGATAGATAGATAGATAGATAGATAGATAGATAGATAGATAGATAGATAGATAGATAGATAGATAGATAGATAGATAGATAGATAGATAGATAGATAGATAGATAGATAGATAGATAGATAGATAGATAGATGCGCTCAAAGTCGCAGAAGTTCGCTAAGAAATGCTTCGCATTTAAAAACCGGCAGATCCCACGCACTGTGTAAATCGATGTAACACGAAGCAGCAAGCAAAGAGCCGTATACGTCACCTTGTTTGTCTTTGAGCCAAATGAAATAATTCATGCCATGGCATGTCGTTCACCATATATCGCATGTTTGCCATGCACGCATGCATGCACAATCTGGTATATACCACGCCAATGAAACGTATATTTTGGTATATGCAATGCATGACCTGCCATTTATGTTCATCACGCACTCGTGCCATGCCATACCAACTTTGGTATATATCCAGTTAACAAAACGGCCGGAAGCGCACCACGACAGTGTCATGTAAATTATACCGCACATAGCACGCATAACATGATTCGCATCTTAAAACCTGTCATGTATGTTCGTCATACAGTCACATCGCGCAATACCAATTTTGGTGTATATCAAACGATCGAAATGGCCGCGAGTGCACCATGAGTGTGGCATGTAAATCATGCCATACATGACATGCATATCATGGTTTCCATGTTACCGCCTGTCACTTATGTTCGTCATACAGTCACATCGCGCAATACCAATTTTCCCAATTTGAAGGCACCAGTTTTTCCCAATATGAAGGCACCAGTATTCGATGGAAAGGATAGTTTATTCCTTTTTGTTTTAATTATCATTACTTTTGGCCAAGACGACTCAAGGCAAAATGCTGCAAGCTCAATGTTTTTGAGAAGAACAGATTTTATGGACAGGAATATATTGATATTGTTGGCTTTATAAGCTCATATAAAGGTGATGAAAATACTATGCGAACATAGTATTTTCACCCACATTGCAGCTTCATTTTCACAATGCAGCGTTCCAAGTAAAAATATGGCTCATAAATCTTTGTGTAGCATAGTTTGTTGGTAACATTTACAGAATGTTTGAAAACAGTAATTTTTGTTTTAAGCCGACCTTGCTGGGAAAAGCAATAGACGCCATATAAGCAAAGTGGCGTCCGCGCTGGCGACTTTTTCTTGATGGTCCAAGGGGGTTCAAAACGTTAAAACAGCGTTCGGAAATAGTGACTGATCTGTCATATATGGGCACGATATCAACTCATCTCGAACGTGTACACCAAAGATATATCTTTTTGTCAAGTAACCCAGTGAAAATTATCATGCGCTAACGACGTATACTTTAAACAACTTAAAACCAACTGAAGTTCAGTATATTTCAATTATGCCTTTAACTATTACGTAAAGCCGCGTAACTTAATTATCACAAGCCAAACACGACGCCCTTGAACTGTCCTGCAAGCCGTCGACTTGATACATTATAATTCTGCCCCTTTGAACTATGAAGCGGTAGAATATTACCTACCCTTTGAAGGTCCAAGGTGGAAGATACCATTCCAGCATTTTAGCACCGGGTGGCGACAGCTCACACATGAAATTGAGACAACCGCAAAGTTGTCTCTCTTGTCTTTCCATCTATTCTTGGTCCATTAAAAAAGTAAACCCTCGGGTTATATATATATATATGTGTGTGTGTGTGTGTGTGTGTGTGTGTGTGTGCGTGTGTGTGTGTGTGTGTGTGTGTGTGTGTGTGTGTGTGTGTGTGTGTGTGTGTGCGTGTGTGGGTGCGTGCGTGTGTGCGTGTGTGTGTGGGTGCGTGCGTGTGTGCGTGTGCGTGTGCGTGTGTGTGTGGGTGTGTGCGTGTGTGTGTGTGTGTGTGTGTGTGTGTGTGTGTGTGTGTGTGCGTGCGTGCGTGTGTGTGTGTGTGTGTGCGTGTGTGTGTGTGTGTGTGTGTGTGTGTGTGTGTGTGTGTGTGTGTGTGTGTGTGTGTGTGTGTGTGTGTGTGTGTGTGTGTGTGTGTGTGTGTGTGTGTGTGTGTGTGTGTGTGTGTTATTCAGCCGGTCAAGACCTCATACTTTTTGCGGGCACCTGCTTTAAACCACCGGTAGCATAAATATACGAAACGCCGGTATCCAACCGTCCGCTCGCACCTCAAGTTCATGGGCCTCTATAATTTACGACGCTACGAGCTGAGTATAGCTTTCAGTTGGGCCGTTCTAGCGCCATAGTGGCAGTGACTTTTGGATAGAAGGTCTCGCGCCCAGGCAACAGTGTCAGCCCAGCGCACCTAGATTGACTTGCGCGTAATCACTTACAGGAGGCAGACAACAATACGCTTGCTTTGAACACGCGATGCTGCCATGTCCTGTGTTCTGACTGTTCCAGCATTGTTTGTGGCCACTCGACCAACCAGTAGAACAAGGGCAATCAATCTTTGGTCTCCTTCCCCATATTGTTGAGACCTAAGCTCTAGAGAAAGCCATTAAATAAAACAAAGATTTGGATGAAGAAACAAGCAGTCAGGGGAGCGAGGTGTGAGCGGGTTCTGCGTTTCTACCCAGGGTCTGGCTGCCCAGACTCGCACAGCTTGTTTTGATGGCGCAGACCGAGATGTGCCGGGCTCCTTCCAATTTTCTCCCGCCAACCGAGACTTGCCACCCTCGCCACATTTTTTTGCCAGGTGGAGATGTTTTTAGAATCGGCACCCACGTGCGCCGCTACGAGGTCGTCCTCGTTTCACACCTTTTCTTGCTCCCACTGCCGTGACCGTGAATCCGGTTCTGTCACAAAATTAGAAGTGAGTGTGCTCGTCGCGATTGCGCAGCGGACAATGGCGCTTGTTGCTGGCACACTTGAAATATCAACTGAATATTGCTCCGAAAGCACAATCAAGTGTCTGCGCGTGGCATGCACGTGCCACGTGTGCACTGAAAAGAGTGTGCGAGCGTTTACATGAACGAAATGCCTGCTCTGAAAAGGGAGACATTAATGCATAATGTTATTTGTCGAGTTGTCCCGAACACTCTGTCCGCCCTCTGATCCGCGGTTCAAAAAAGCGTGCGCCAATCCTGGAGATAGTGAAATATCGAGTCGCAGGTTTCCCATCACGCAATACGGGGCCCAGCCACGGCCTAGTATTTATCTGTTTCCATACAGGGACAGAACGCGTACTTTAAGCCCATTGTGGACGCGCTTGACAGCGCCTGGCGAGTGTGGCGCGATCATAGGTCTGCAAACACACTCACGATTTGACTCACTGAGCCCGTCTCATAAATGTCGGGTGTGTTTGAGTCCCATTGAGCTCGGTTGAGTGTAAGTTTGGTGAACCTGAGTGCAAGTGAGTCGGCCGACTATAATTGTGGTGTGAGCCCGAGTGAGCCGGGTGGAGCGGGAGTTTGGCGAGTCGGTGTCTGAGTAAAGCCGATGGAATAGAATTGCAGTGAGCATGAGTCCGAGTGAGCTTAGCAATTCCTTTTTGTGGATGAATCTGAGGGAGTTCTGTTTATTTTATCAATTATAAGGGAAAGCGTTGCCCAAATGATGTGTTAAACTGTGCATTCGTACTCTCTTATCATAGAGGCGTATGTGGTTACTATAGAGCAAACCTTTCGATATATTCTTTGCCGCCTGCGTCCGCCATGAGATAGCTATTGTACGAGCAATGCCATGTAGAACGCGCGATGAATTAACGATCTGATATGAACACGTTAAAACGTCGGTGCTTTTAACAACTTCTATGGGCATAGGACGTTCAGCGCGTAGGAATTCAAAGAGACAACAAAAACCATTTAGCGTTTTATTACTGATCTAATTCTCATATGTCAGGTAACTAACTTACGACAACATCCACTCACTCATCTAAAAGGTGGGAGTACGAGGCTGACTGAGTAACGAGGGGACGGAGGTGTCGCCAGTGTGGACGCGAGTAAAGCGACGGGATTTTCGTTTCTCCTCGTGTCCGCCCAACGACAGTCACTGGCGTTTATTCAGTCAGCGTCAGTCACTCTCATTTTTTTGTAAGGCGACAGTGTTATATAAAAATATCCGGCGTTGGCGGCGTGAACACTAGTGGCACAAAAGATCACGTGTGGCGTATACCCACATATCCCGTGTGAGAATTAAAGGTATATAAAGGTGAATAAAATTGTAATTCAAGTGAATTAAAGTAGTGATGGCATGCTCAGTGGTCAGAAGCAAGAAAAACTCACAGGGTTCCTTATGCATGCGCATAAGACAACTCGAAGATGAAAGCCCTCTTCTCCTTTCTCTTCTCAGTCGATGCATTGATTTTGCTCCACGTGGTTTCGCACTGCGTCCAGTATCGAAAGCATTGCAAGCTTTCTGCACCTCACGTGGTTTTGCACGGCCTCCGTGATCAGCCCACCTTTGACCAAGCGACGATGTCCTGGGATGACTTCATCATGTCACGTCACGTTATGTGACGTCATAGTGACGTCACGATGACAATAAACTTTTGGCTTTCTGTGACGTCATGATGAAGTCATATGGTGACGTCGCACGTGACGATGATTTATTGCATCACTCGATCGTGTTGACGCCGACACCGCGGGACGGTGGTCGACGGTCAATTTTCGTATTTGATGAGGCGTCTAGAGCTTTCGCCTTAATAAAGCGCATAAAGAGAATCAACTGTAAGTTGAGGGGAATTAAAGGTGAAACGAGTGTGAAATATCAGCTGTTATTTATTAGTGAATCAAATATTAACGAGTATGAAAGTTGCTTGAATGGTGAATAAAATGTGTTTTAACAGTGAGTCAAACGTGAGGATAGACATTCACCTGTGCTCCCCTTAGTGTGTGCTAAAATAATTGTCAATTTTTAACATTCACCTACTTACAGCCTCGTCTTTCGACTCCTGTTCATTTATACGTTTTTTTCTGAGCATCGATCCACAAAGTCTCTCTTGAATCGGTTTCAGACTCGGACCGACACGTGAGTCTAAGGGCGAATTCCACTGGGAGATCCGGAGCGGCCGCCGAAATCCTGGAGCGAGCACTCGGATTGTACCAAGCCAAATCTGCCAGTGGAACACGTGAATGCACCGCGTGAGGTCGCTCCGGAAGTTGTTTATGCATACGTCACGTAAATTGGCTCCGGGAACTATTTCTGCTTCCGCTCTGGTGCGTTTCCATGGGTCGCCGCTGCAAAGCGCGCATTTCGACCCCGCAGGGGCTTAAAGCAGGCGTGCCATTTTCTGTGCTGCGCTGACAAATATGGACGAGCGCATGGAAATCTCTTCTTCGATGTAGCCGATAATCTTCGGGCGTGCAACATTTCTTTAAACATCATTTCGTAGAGCTTACGACGATTCGTCGTAATCGATGCTGCTACTACTGTCAGAACTCGTGCTCTCGCTATCGCTCAGAGCAAGAAGCAAACCAGAAGCTCGCCCAGCAGAGTCAAACAACGCCATTTTAGGAATGTAAACAAGTGCACAGGGTGATCAGACTCCGCTTTTAACCACGCTGAAGACAACCGAGTTGCCTGACTGTACAGGAAATGACGTCACCGCGTTGCCGGAGTTCCGGCGAAATCCACCTCTGCAAGACGGAGCAACTCGGAACGCTCCGTCGCGGAGTGGGTTGCTCCGAATCCGCCAGTGGAAAACGCGAACTTGCTCCGAATCGACCAGTGGAACGCAGATTCTCGAACGCGGAGCAAGAAAACTTGCTCCGGCTCGACCAGTAGAATTCGCCATAAGTATGAGCGAGTTCGGTTGTGTAAGATTTTAGTGAGTTTGATTCTTAGTGAGTGTGCTCGAGCTGAATATTGGCGAGTGAGTTCGAGTGAAAGAGCAAAAGTTCAGTGAGGCTGAGTTCGAGAGATTCCGCATTAGTGAAACTTTGGTGGGCCTTAATACGAGTGTGGTCGAAGCAATACTATATTTGTAAGTGCGTCTGAATGATTTTGCTTAATTCTACCAATGGGCGCGGTACTGTAGTATAATTCACATGTCACATTGTATCACCCATGTACATTTTATGAGTATACTGGAACCAAGCACACACAAGATGCAACACGAGTAATATGTACAATATGAACACAGGTTGGAAAAGGTGTAGGCGAATCTTCCATACAAAGCAGTGCGCGCGCAGAGGATTATAGCCAGAAAGTGGCAGATGATTCTAGCCAAGCTAATTAAAAAAGAAAGAAAGGCGCAAAGAGATATGAAGCTGTGACCAATGCTGTTTTTGTTAGTAGTAGACTCGAACATGCCGGTAATGTTTTGTGAGCAGTTTGTGGAGCAGTGATGATTAATTTCCTAATAATAAATATTCGCACAACTTCGAATAGTCCGTTGCTAGCACAAGTGAGAAAGAAGCGAGCGCTTCCTTTGCGCACAAGCTTAACACCTTTGCTCCATCATCGATGTTGGGGGTGTGCGAAAATGGCGTACATAAACATGATGATAAGGAAGGCGGTTGCTGCCCTAAAGAAAGACAAATCGCGACATTGATAGTCTTGGCGAGCCGTTGAAAGAAATAGTTGACGAGTCGCTGACTCCAGCTACAATCCTTGTTCGACAATTTCTCACCACTTCAAGAGTCCACATTACCCTGAAATGCTGTCTCGTTTTTATGCGTTACACTGGTTTCCATGGAAGGATTCCAGCATCACTTCAGCCCAACGCTCCGCAACCTATCGATGCATTAAGGTCACGCACGCGGAAGCCAAGGTCGAAGCCTTCGTGTGTTCTACACTTCGCGGCTCAATCCTGCGAAGACTGTTTGCCGGATGGCCACAGCCATTTCTGTCAGCGTACCTCTGCTAAATTCCCTCTTCAAGCGGCATGACAGGTTCCTGTTGACAGACAATCAGGTTGGCGCTGAAAGATGGCATGGTCATTAGAAAAGGGAATTGGAAAAATACAGAAGGATGGCGGGGAAAAAAGCAGCAGCAAAGGGACGGGAAATGCTTTCCAAGCGTCGTCAAGAGTACGGCGTCAGCGTTGCGAGGCAGCAAGAAGACGTGTCACTCTCTGCGTCTGGAAATAGCACCTCCGCAGTCTACCAGTTGATTTGTTGCCCAAAACACGCATAGAGCATCTCTTTACTCTGTGCGCGTCAGGTTCTGTGGAAGACTGACTCATTCACGAGGCATTTTTCGCCCGTGGGATGCGCGATGAGAATTACACCCAGGCACAGTGTCATGTGACGGCTTCGGGGCGTAAGTGTTCCGCATGCAAAAACACTTCTTGGCGCCGAATTGCCGAAATATGCTGTACTCGCAATCCCAGAAAAGACGAGAACGGGGAAACTCTTCCGAGAGGAAGCTACACATCACGCGATGACGGAGTCGCCGTTGCTTCTTGGTTGCGTTACATAATATTTGAGCTGGGCACAGCGTTTATATTCACCTTGTATGTGGCAACCATGCGGCGGCAGACAGGCTTGAAGACATGAAGGTTTTGTCACTTGCGCATGGCACACGGCCAATGTCAAATTTTTACGCGCTTGAGAAACTGGCGCCGGGAAATCTTGATCGGGAGGATAATTTATATTATCGTATAAATTAACACGTCAACACACAAACTCTACAGAAACGAAGTGTCTTACTATTTAATTCCACTATTCCAAATAGCCTTCCTTTTTTTTGCTTGAGCGCATCGCAGTGCTTAGTTCACGGTGTGACCACAGCATTACCCAGTAGTGAGCGATGTATAATAGGGACAAACTCGAACCGGGCGAAAATACTGTGCCGGTTCTAGTCTATGTATAATACATGCATGCGACATGCAAAGTGGCGTCATGATGTATCTGGCGAGGTCTATACTTTAACGTCGACTGCAATGGTCCGTGTTAAAGATTGTTTGCGTGGGATTCAGGCATTGCACTTTGTTTTTGAAGCTGCCAAGCTCCATTCTCTCTATTTAGGAAATTTAAGATGATTTAGAAAATTTAAGATGCCAGCACAGTTAATAGAGAAAAATCTGTTACTGCGAATTAAGAATCTGATTGCCGATTTATCATCAAAGAAATAAAATGGGAAATTATCAGAAATGCTGTGTGAACTCAGCATTCAGCCAGTATTCTAACTTTTAAAACAGGAAATTTCTAATACGTGCTCATTAATTTACGTCGTAATTCGCATTTACTGCATGCTAAAACGCGTACCTAATTACGCTGTGTTACTGGCAATGTGCTATGTTTTACTGTAGTCATTGAGACGTAGTACACATGAAAGGCGTATGACCTTCGTTAATATTACAATATTATCTGGGGCTTGCGTGCGAAAACCATGGCATGATTATGAGACTCGCATAGTACAGGGCTCCGGAAATTTCGCCCATCTGGGGGTAAGGCTGTAATGGCCTGGCATGCCCAATACAAAATCCCACAGCGGAGCGATGGGAACAGCTGCTGGCCAGCGAGAACCTGGAAGATCAGCTGAGTCTGATTGACCGGGCCCGTGGAGCGGCTGCTGCAAGCGGAGCCCTGGACTGAGGGCCCCCCCACCGAAAGCCAAGAACCTCCGAATACCCGGTGCTTCTCCGCAGAAATTCTGTTAATAAATGTTTTTACCACCACCCACCTGGGGTTCTTTAACGTGCACCTAAAGCCAAGTACAGGCATTCGCCTCCATCGAAAAACGACTGTCACGACCACCTTCGAACCAGCGACTTTCAGGTCAGCAGCCGAGCACTGTAACCACTTACCGCCGTGGCTGCTGCGGATAACATTGTACTCCGTTTTAGCCTGTCCGGCATGCCTGGGCGACAGCTGTGGTTTCTGCTTTACGAAGCTTTATTCTGCAGGTCTATTATACAGCCCATGTTGCACTTTCGCGTTTTATAAACAGATACGATAAAGTAATTGTCAAGAATGTGACCCAAACAATGTTTAGATGCTTCGAAAAAGAAATTGCAATGTGCGAGCGTCACATTGCATAACGGAGAGGGTATTTTTCACTTTCAGATACGTGGTTGCAGCACTGAAGGAGTGCTCACCTTGTGCATATGTCAAACAGTTAATTTTTCTCCATTACAATTTCTAATGAGTGCATTACCAAAAGTATCTTCAATCTGCTGCAGCCTAATGACACCAACTTCATTAATTTGCTCTAAAAGAGTAAGGAAATCTATTATTACTTCTCATTTTAGAACCTATTAACGATTCAAATGCCGCCGAGGACGGGAGAGGGTTAGGTGGGGCGACGAAATTAAGAAATTCGCAGGCGTTAAGCGGAATCAGCTCGCGAAGGTTAGGGTGGGTTGGAGATCATTGGTACATGCCTTCGTCCTGCATTGGAGATACGATAGTCAACTGCTGCTGATGATGATGATGACGATGATCACATACTACATATTCGGTTCGATATTCGAAGATTTTTTGCCTTATATTAGTGGTATTCGAATCGTATTAAAAAATTTCAATGTGCGCATACCCCTAGTTTTAATAACTAATGAAATTGTGTTTCCGAAAACGATAGACTAAAAATGGACGCTTTGCTTTTCCTAATTACGATGCATTTATGTAAAATGAACTTGCTTTTTATGGCAAACATGGTACTTTCGAGGCTGCTTTCAAGTTGCAGCCTTGAAAAAGAGAAGTCCCTTTGTCGAATCGTTGGCTCCAGCGACACCCCATGTGGACGAATTTTTCAAGAAATTGTAATTTTATGCGAAGTAAGGCTAGCAGCTAACATATCTGGATCTGATCTCGCGTAATTCTACAATTTATGCGTGGCTTTAACGGACTTAACGTCGTAAACACCAATGTTGCAGCGGAACTCAGGGGAAGCCTCAGCGATGAAATACAAAGTGATGCAAAGCTATGCGAACATGGGCATGGTCTAGCAGCGAAGGAAGCTCCTCTCCGCTTGACCGCATGCATGTCTCCGACGCACACATCGCCTGCTTCCTTTACTCGCATCCGCTATTCTATGCTATACCCTCTCCCCTTCTGCGTTCTTTCCAGCTCACCCTGACTTCCCTTTCCCACCCCCTTGTTACTATGCACCATTATGCTATGCTTTACCCTCACATCACTCCTCCTCACCTTTACTTCCCTTTCCCTTCCCTTCCTATAGTGTACTATACATGACCACGCTATTCTTCTACCCCCTCCCCTTCTCCTCACCTTCACTTCCTACTATACTATGCAAGGATAAGCTGTGATTTACCCTTTCCTCTCCTGCTTTCCCTCGTCCTCATCCTCACATCACTCCTTCTTGCCCTCACTTTCCTTTCCCACCTCTTGCTATACTATACTATGCATGGCTATACTACGCTTTAACCATCTCCCCTCCTCCTTTCCCTCCTCGTCACTCTTACATCAGTACTCACCCGCATTTTTCTTTCGCAGCCCCTCGCTAGACTATACCATACAAGGATATGCCATACTGTACTCTCCCCCTACTCCTTTCCTTCCTCCTTATCATCACTTCCCTTTCCCACCCTCTTGCTATACCATACTATTCATGGCTGTGCTATACTAGGAGCTTTTCTGTTGTTTAGGTTTTTGCGAACACTATGCATATAAGGCCAAGCTTAAACAGATCCGCTGTTCAAAAAATAAAATCTTCGCATTCATTTCAGTCCGATTCCAACCATTAATATACTCCTCAAGGTCATCTGCTCTGAAAAGTCAAGTCGTGCCCTTAGACCTGCCATTAAACCTTCTAATTTCGAAGATGCCATGGTATGTATTGTCGCAACCTTTAATGTTATGCACGTCTCTAAGTACGTTTGCTGTAGCATTTAGTGTGTCCGAATACCTCCAGTAGCGTACGCCTTCGGGCTGGTTGGTTCATGATTACGAGTGGAAAGACAGCGCTAAAAATACGGCACAAGAAAGAACACAACCCCGTGGTCTGTGTCCTCTCTTGTCACCTCTTTTTAGCGCTGTTTTTCCACACGAATAGCTCGTTCACGAAAGATCCTCACTGTTTTTTTTTTTTTAATAAAATGCCTGCATACGCTGAAAATGCTGCTGGTTTTATGTGTCCGTGTGTATTCTCCGTTTTTCATGGCATATAACATCGACAATGCTTGCATGTCCGAAAATTTCCCCGTCACATGCTGGGCAGCCATCTCATGCGCTCCCGAGTCTGTTTTGTATTCGCGCAGCTATCTAAAAAAGTGCAGAGAGGAAAGAGCAATCAAAAATAAGGCTGGCCGAGCCTTGGCTGAGGCCCAAAGACCTGGAGCGGATGTTGTAGTTACAACCCCTGGTTTGAGTCAATGACAAGAATTGGTGGCTGAGTCATTTGCCTTTGAGTCACCCGCTGAGAGGTCTATGCTGTAACAAACAGCTATCGTAAATGAGCACGAATGAAAATACAGGGACACCTTAGATATAACATCAGAAATACACTGAAAAAATTAGGGCAGTTCCGCATTGGTGGTGCCAAGCCTGAAGGAAGTGCGGAGCTGGGCGGCCTTCTTTGTTTCTCTTTAGTTTTCTCTTTCTTTCTTTTTCTCTATTCTGTTTGTTTTTTCTCTGACTTTCTTGTGTCTGCTTTTTTTTCTATTTATTTCTTCCTGTCTCTCGATCTATTTCTTTCTATGCTATGGTTTCCTCTCTCCCATCCTCATTTCCCTCCTCCTCATCCTCACTTCTCTTTCCCACCCCTTACTATACTATACTACGCAAGGCTATGCTATGCTCTTTTACGTCATACAGGCCCATTCCGCGAACACCGACTATAAAATACCCATGAAAATAGTTGCAGGGAGATTGCTGTCCGTTATTACAGAAATAGTCGGTGAGCAGCCAACGTGTGGCATCTAGGAGCGTTCCATTTCGAGGAACACACATACGATGCGTTGCGTCCTTGAGTGCTGTGATGCTTTTCATTCTGCTGTAGCGATCCTCCAGCTTGATTTAGAAAAGGATTTTGATCGTGTACCGCAATATGTCCGATTTACCATACTTGAGCATGTTAATGTTGGATCGGTAATTACAGAGGGAGTAGTCCTGGCGTATCAGAGCTGTACCGCTAGATTAATTATTAACAAGATGCCGGGAGTTCCTATTAAGCTGGTACGTTCTGTGCGCCAGGGCTGCCCAGCAAGTCCTCTCTTGTTCGCACTGTACATTGAGAGTTTATGTTTGGCCATTATACTCAATGAAAGCATTCGCAGCTTTAGGCTACGGGCAGTCGAACTGTAGGTTTTCGCATATGCTGATGATGTAGCAGTATGTTGTACTTCGAAAGAAAGTGTATAAGAGACAATTGACGTCGTTAAGAAATTTGGTCAAATTACCGAAAGTCGAGTGGGGGAAGTGTCTGGGGATATGGCATGGTGAATGGTCATCAGTCCCAGATACTTTTGCCAAGATTCGGTGGTTTACAAATCCAGCAAAGTATCTAGCTGTACCGCTTCAACACTATAAAATCGCCGATGAATACTTGACTGAACAAGTACAATAAATGCGAGAAAAAACAGCACGGTGAAACGCCACCTGTCTCTGAATGTTTGCTGGAGCTATTGTATGTCATTTGTTTTTATGAGCACGTTATGGTACGTCATGCAACTGCTGAGTTGTACGCGAGTGAATGTGCAAAAGTTTTCAAAAAGTATTCGCTGTTTTTAGGTGGGGTTCCACTTGGGAACGATGCGGTAGGACGAATCTGTTCAGACGGGTTAAAGATGGGGGACTTAGCCTGTGGCTTCTATTTGTGTGACAGCTAGTTCTCTTTCTTTCTATATCTTTCTTTATTTCTCTTTCTCTCTTTTTTTTCTTTCTCTGCACTTGTTCTCTCGCCAATCACAGCTATAGGTGGATAGCAAAACGGCGCGTCGTCTGCTACAGCACTTCCGGTTCACGGAAACTTCAAGGCTCAGCTCTTCGCTGCTTCAAGTTGTGCGCGGTTCAGTGTAATCGGGGAGGAGGCAAGATAACTGGGAACAGCCGCGTCGCAGAAAGTACGCGTTTTCTCCCCGATTACATTGAACGGCACACACCTTGAAACAGCGAAGGGCTAGGCATCGAACCGAAAGACGCCGTTTTGCTATCCACCTATTGCATTACAAGCCCGACAAATCGACGCACGTGTTCTGGGAGCGGAGCAGAAGATGAAGAAGAGGACGAAGAGGGAGATGAGGACGAAGAGAGAGCATGCCGGTTTATGATAATGATCATTTCTGTGCACCCGTCACGGACCAATGCTCGGCTGAAAAAGTTCCGCTGTTAAAAATACAAACATTTTTTTTCCTCACGGATACTAGGATGCTTGTGGTACGGGCTATTACTCTACTCAGAAATCACTGTCTATATGTAATGTGGCAGATGCGAATTTTTAGCAGGTGAATTCACAGTTGCTTACAGATCTCTGTGCCACACCAAAACTGAAACACTGGCTACTTGATCGCCGACTTTCTCGCAGCTTTTATGGTCTTGTAAAAATATCTGAGAAACTCAGGCAAGCAGACTTCGGATAATGCTATAAAAGCCTCCAGTGTTATTCAATTGAAGCAATGTCTGAAGCAAAACTACGCAATCGCGAAAACAATTGTGTCACTGTTAACGTTTCCCGTAATTATTTCCATTAATTTCTAATCGCAGGTACCATTTCAGCCGTGTGCTATGGCACATTCTTCGGAGTAAATGCCTCATACCTGTATTTGTTTACGCGTAAACAAAGCTGATTTATTGCATTCTTGAGTTCAATTTAATTAGTCATCGAATGGTTATGATGACGGCCACGACTCATGCAGCCTGTATGTACTTTGTTGTTTTCTTGACATGTGATAGCACCATCATATTTGGCAACTACACTGGTCACCGAGAGGGTTCATATGACATCGACATACTCGGAGCACGCCCGAAGCTGTGCCATATTATACTTCATGAGAATTAAGGACACTTCAAGTATAACTTATGTGTATAGACTACGATAGCCTGGAATGCCCGAACGGGCACGTGCCCGTTCATTTAGCAAGCGAGCAGTGAAGCGGTACACAGGTATTGGCGTGTCAGAGTCCGGTGATGACCACGACAGAGTTCAGAAGCAAGCGGAAACACTCCACAACGCTTGCACATCTTCAAAGTGAGTGCGCTTACATGAACAGGATGCGTAGTTCTCTCTCGCAACAACCGCATATGTGTATCTGTGCGGCCGAAAATTTAATTTTAGCTACTTAATTCAATGTTAGCTGTCTTACTCATTCTTGGCAAACAGCAACACCTTGGCACTATTGCAAAAACTTTGGCCGAATTTAAGCGTAATTCTCGGAAGCTCTGCAGATGCCTACGTTTATTCATGACCAACAATTCCCAGAGTTTAGCTCAAGAAAGTCTGCCCTCCTTAATGACGTTAAGGAAATGAATCATGTGTCTCTCATCCGGACAACTGCGACGCGAGCACTTAGAAGAAAAAAAAAACATAAAGCACGAGGCGTCTTCCCGTTGCTTTCTGCAAAAGTTGGATGACGCTTGAGCTTCGCCTTCAAGAGTAGAACGCGATAGCGTATTCGGACTCCGTTCGCATCGCCTTCTCAATCGGTAGCCTCGCTTCGCTTCTCGGTGGACACCTCAACCGTGCCGCAAGAAAATATTGCGAGTAACGTTGCGAGTCTGAGCACTTTACAATGGGTGGGCCTTTAAACGAACCAAAGGCACTTCGATCGGTTCTATCTACGTATCTATCTATGTAGCCACCTACGTCTGGGCGCTCTCGTGGTCATCTCCTTAAACTTGACACACGCCAAAATTTGTATGGGAGGGCATTAGTGTACGACGAACACGTCATAACATTGGTGAACATTGGTATAACATTGGTGAACATTGGTATGATGAAGAGTTCATTGCATGAATAGTGTGAGATGCTTGTCGCGTACGTCACGAAACCCTTTCCTCCAGCCACGTGTGCCACATTCCCATGTACCACGGCCCATGGAATGCGAGTATGAGCCACAAGTGATTCACAGTTTCTATCAACCCAGGAACGACGATAACGGACTTTCAAAAATATTTACACGATCGCGTCGTGGTATTGTGTCGCAGAAAAATGTGGGACAGGTGTCAGCAGCGTTGCCGGTAAGGGAAATATGAGAGGGACGGAAAGATTCAAAAATCACGGTTAGAGCCGCAATCGAACCCAGGCCTTCTGCGGGGCAGTCAAGTATTCATCCGCAGAGCTACGCCAGTGGTTGAACATATCGCGGCAACATCAACTGTGGTTGCAGTATTCGCTATCGGCGTCTGTAACAATGTAATAAACATTGCATATTAACTCAAATGACTCGCTCACCTATGGTCAACCATTGCTCAACCCGGAGGAATACGGCAGAAACCGCTCCCCTCCCCACCACCCCAAAACATTCCTCGCTGCAGGCCTGCCCACGATATACCCATAACTACTGAAAGTGCACAAAGTCGGTCCAACTCGTAACGCTTCTCTCAAAGCCATAAAATATTCGGTATAGGCTACTAATTTCTCACTGCTTCGCATGACATCGACTCCAGAATGAGTGGGATCTGCCGCATTTTTTTTTTCATTCTGCTATATTTTGTAGCAGGAAATTTCATGGTCCTATTGGAAGACAAAGGCATCCGGTGCAAATTTTCGTGGGGATCAATAAGGCGTTCAGTTCTACATTAGGTTCTTTGTAGGTTTGAAAACAACACAGACGGCAATGCTATCGACGGCTTTTTTGGACATCGAGACACTAAAGATGATAAAATCCGACCGTATCATTAAGCTCCGACATTGATGACTGAAATAAACTTACGAACACAACGACCTGTTATGTTTAATCTTGCCCCGTGTGAAAGGTATAGGAGGTATTCTCTGAGCTCGGCCCGCTAAACGACGCCAGCAAATTCCTACATCCGGCCATCTTAGCCGTGGTCGTTCAGCGATCCGGCTTATGACTGACTGATTTTCGTCCCACGCTCTTTGGCGCTTGTGGTGGTGCTTTTGTTGCGATAGAAACCATATGGACATTCGAAGCGTATTTTTGCCGTCATGCTCATGTCCCGTATAATGTCCAAATCGACAACATCTCACAGCGTGTCGTATGTTTATGTGAGAGTGAAAGCTTGCGCAGGCTGCAGACGGGTGCGGCTCAAGCAGAGATGAAACGCGTCGGCCGGCTCTGTTGGGCGAAGAAGCATGAAAAGGCGCTGGTGTGTGTGTGTGGGGGGGGGGGGGGGGGGGGGGGGGGGAGTGGGGCTGTGTACGCACAAATCACGGCGCACGGACAAAAGAACTGTCAATTCGGAAGGAGGGCGGAATGGTTTTCCCGTAATAACCACAATCTGCATGTAGTGATATGGTAACGCGAACTGTCGCAGAGTCTTCGGGAAGCATTGCATTTCAGGTAAGCTGTAGAAGTTCGCGTTTGCGTTCGGCCGCAGTTTATGACAGTAAACATGTATTCGCCGGTTGACGCATAGCTCGTAACGATTTAACTTCTTCAGTCAGGTCGCTAACATACCTAATGGGTGAATCCAGTCCGGACTAGGCCCCCGCATTTCATCTGTTATCATCACCCTCAATGTTTCATCTACCCTCAATCAATCAATCAATCAATCAATCAATCAATCAATCAATCAATCAATCAATCAATCAATCAATCAATCAATCAATGGAACTTTATTTTCATCAACAGAAAATTGCATCTAAAGGATTATTTGGACTGAGAGCCTAACGTGGATTTCAGCTCACGCGCATACGCGCTTGACCGCATGCTCAGCGATGCACAATAGAAGCAAGTCTTCTGAACATCTCACTGCGTTGTTTTCTTAGAAAAAATACCAAAATAACACGCGCGGCCAAGCACCTTTGGTGTAGTCGTACGATGATGGCCACGCGTGTGCCCACGGGTACGGCGACTGCCACGCTAGTGACCCTTGTGGATGACGTTACATGAATACCTCCTATACGTAGAAATTCTGGTATCGGCGGCGTCAGCGTCTTTGGTTGTGAGCGAAAAATGAAGAAATAATAAAATGTCTTTGGTTCGAGTGGAATCGGGTATTCGAACCTGCGACCCCTCACTCCGTGGTGCGATGGGTTTAGCCGCTCGGCCACCACAAATGACCCCTCTACCACACTAACAGCGAGCTATTTATATACACCATTTAGCGTTTCACTTGTTCTCAATTTTCTGCAAGTTGTGTTGGTCTGTACATGCAAATGTCGGTTTTAATGAAGTTTAAATCGCGCAGTCCTACTATAATCGCCACGTAACGGTGTGGCCCACGAAAGAGAAAGCAGCTGAAGACGCTACTTCAGCACTCCCGTCCACACGACGGGCGTTAAAAACGAATCCGGGCAACGCCGCCTAAAGACAGGCCTCACTTCCGAATTAAGACCCGCCGGAAAAATAAAAGCCGTAAACAATCAAACAAATCTGCCAGGCACGACGTCCACCAGCGCCTTGCTCAGCCCATAGCTACACGGATGGCGGCGCGTGTTGTTAGGCGCGTTTTATGTGCCAAGAAAAATAGCGCGAAATCCCGCCCTGTGGGCTTAGACCGAAAGAGAACGCACGTAGAAGGCGCGTGATGAACAAAAAAGAAAAAGAAAGAAACGCCTGCTCCGCAGACAGCAGGCATGCACACATCTGCTAGTGTGCGTCGTAATAATCGGTAACTGGGCGCAAAGCTCCGACACACCCCCTCCCGCCCCCGCCTTTGCCGGCTGTCGTCCCCTTTACAACCCCGGCCGGCTGCCTGGATAATACGCGGCTGCGATTCTAATTCGGGATTTTTCGCGCGCCGCGCGAAGCGTCCCCTCTGCTTCTCCCTTTTTCTCTCGCACTTCGGAGGATTCTCTCTCTTTCTGTTGTCTTCATTCCCTTCCGCACCCGCGTTCAACCCACACGCGTTTGGCGTGACGGAAACTGTGTACAAACACACACACACACACGCACATTGCATGTTGCCGTCTACCCTCCTCTTCCACCCACTCTCCCGGCCATGCCCTAGCGACGTCACTTCCACCTGCTGAGAGTCTATTTAAGACGGCGAGCGGGACTCTCGCTTTACCTGCGGTACCGTATCATCGGCCAAACAGCAACCGGAGTCGACAACGTAGACACCCTTGTTTTCCGACCCGGGACGCAGAGGAAGCGAGGTGACGCGCTCACTCAAGAATTTTTGTTCAGCTTTTCGTCCTTGCTGCGTCGCCGCGGGCGGGAAAACGCGTGGTTGCCTGCCGTGTCATCGTTGCCGCGGGGTCCCTGAGCGTGTGTCAAGGTCTGAGAGGGAAAGCGTCCAACGTCGTCTCTACGCGGGTGAATCTCACGGGAAAAGCCCAATCCTGCGGAGAAACACCCGCTCAGCCCAGCATCGTTCGAGAGGGGCTCTGTAGTCCTTGTCATTAAGCGCTGCCTCAATTAGACGCCTCTTTTAAAAGCTGCGCGCGAATCCACGAGAAAGTACCGGTGAAGCCGCAATGGCCGAGAACAACAACGGAGCCCTGTCCCAAGACATGCCTCACGAGGCGATTATACCGATCGTCTTCGACGGCAAGCAACACTTCCCGGGCAAGCAACAGTTGGCCGGCTCCCGCCAGGTCTTCGAGATGGTCGAGCGCAAAGAGCCTCTGGTTCCATTGGATGAAGACCCACTGCAGCGGGAATGGGATGAGTTCATTGAAGATTTTCCGCAGTGCAGCAGGTAATTTCGCTACCGCGTGCAATAATTAGACTTCATTCTGATTGTGGCGCCTACGTTTTCCTGACAAAAAGAAATACAGACCTAACGTGCGCAATAACTTAACATCGCTGTCGTGTAGCTTCGAGAATTACGAGCCTCTTTAGAGGGCGCATGACTTCACGCCTTGTCTACACGAGCGTGCCCACTGTAGCGTCGTCCACGCGCTCGGACGCAGCAATCTTGGCGCTGTTGCGTTCGAAGGCGGGCGCGAGATTCGGAGGCAGCGGGAGACAAGCGCATTGAAGCGGTGAATGATTCGGGTGTCTCAGATGCTTGCTGGTCTTTTTTTTTTCGCCTCAGTCCACACCCGGGATGAGGCAGAAAAAAATGAAGCAAACCTTCCTAATGAGCGTTCATTTTATGCGAAACGCATTTTTTTCTTTTTTGTCTACTCCTAAAGTATGGCACCATGTGCCTCCGCGTGTCGCTTTAGCTGAGCCCGCGAACCCAGCCATACCTTGACCGGTGGGCTAGTTTCGCGGAGCCCCTCAAACGGCGAAGTAAATGACATCAACGGCGTCCTTTGATATTTTTTTGTTGGTCAGCGCTGCTCCAGTTCGTGTATCCCAAATTCTCGCGTGCAGTCATGAACTGTGCAATTGTTGAAGGTGCGAATGAAGTATCGTAAATGTCGAAACAACGGCTACAAAAACGTCGCATTATTGTAGCGGACTAAAACCCTCTTTGGAATCATGTTTTAACTTTGATCACGTAGTTATTACGCCACGAAGCTAACAATAATTCTTGAAGATTACCGTCCCACAACCACGGCATGATTATCAGAGGTGCCGCAGTGGAGGGCTGCGGAAATTTTGACCACCTGGGGTTCGTTAACGTGCACCTAAGTCTAAGTACAGAGACAGAAGTTATCGTTCTCCATATACGCTGAACATAAAGAAAAAAAAAACCACCACCGAGAACACGCAGTCCTAGTTTTACCATAACTTTTTTATTACTTGGGAATACGATTATTCATGCATAGTCTGTTTACTGTGCTTTCTCGAGGCACTGTTCGCGTAGCACATGGTCGTGGAATTGCAAATACAATTTCAATAGCACTGCGAGGCTCCCCTTTTCTTTTTCATTCCTGTTGCGTAAACGTTTTATACGGGTGTTGGCGAGAATTAATTTCTCCTACACTGTCTTTGAACTCTGTGAGCGTGTCTTTAC
This sequence comes from Rhipicephalus sanguineus, assembly GCF_013339695.2. Classification (NCBI taxonomy): domain Eukaryota; kingdom Metazoa; phylum Arthropoda; class Arachnida; order Ixodida; family Ixodidae; genus Rhipicephalus; species Rhipicephalus sanguineus. Next base: position 65,782,186 of record NC_051176.1, on the reverse strand, counting down.
TTCCGCATTACAAATGGTAGTTCGCGCTACCCATTGCTGCTACGGAAATAATTATCAAATGTTTATATTTAAATGAGCGTCCCTTATTGTTTATGCTAAATCGGACATTTTGCAGTGAAAATTAACTTCATTTCGCGCATCAACTGACAAATATTATTGACCTCCTAAATTCCGCAAATAAACGAAAGTGGCTGGTAGATCCTTCGTTCGTCTCCACTTTTTGATACTGTCCTATATCCAAAAAAAGAGGGTTGGTAGCCTAGTTCGTTTAACCCTTAACCTTATTTCGTACGTTCTAATCATCTCTAGCTCACATTAACATGGATATATTTCAAATTTTCCCTCACACCCAGATACCTGGAGCCAGATTTTATAGACCGCAACTTCCCGGCACTCCGCAAGAGACTGTCCGGTGACGCCACAGCAGACACTAATGGCGATGAAGAAGACAAAGTTGTCATTTACGACGTAGACGTCAAGCAGTTCCGACCAGACGACGTGAACGTCTGGGTAAAGGACGGTAACGTGTCAGTGGTGGGACGCACCGAGAAAGTCCTGAACGGCGGAGGAAAGTACGTCAAAGAGGAACTGCTGGGAGGCCTCCGGATTCCCGCGGATATCGACGCCGACGACGTCACGCTGGAGACGACGCCCGAGCTCCGACTGAAGATCTCGAGGCCCGATTCGCGGCCAGGGTCCGCCATGTCGTCAGCTTCGTGCTCGGCCCATTCGTCGGCAGAAAACTCGCTCGCCGAGAGGTGAAGCGACTGTGTCGTCTTGACGTGGAGACATAACAATGCGCGCGAGGTGGCAGCTGGTTCCGCGCAGTGTTGTCCATTGAAGACAGGCCGCATTATGCACGGACCGGAGTGTATGCTCTCACGGGAGACCCGCGAATGCTTGAGAGGACAGAAATTTCTCTTTTCCTCTCGCGTTTTTTTTCCTTATCTCTCGGTGACTCTTGACGCTAAGTGACTGAGATTTTATGCACTCCCCTTAAGCGCATGTCATAGGGGAGGCATGCCCTGGCACACGGGCACTCGTTTGCGCTCCCGTTGCTGAATTCAATAGTTCCCCTAGTCTTCTATGTTATGTCTTAGTCGCGATTAGTATGGTATATATGCAGGGAACCGCTGATTTTTTCACTAATAGCGCATTTGGAAAACGGCTGTTTTTGTGGTTGTTGAATGATTAAGGATGAGCTTATCGAGGACCAAGAATGCGTTCAACGTGCGTTCAATCACTGCTTGTTGTACTTTTCTGAATAAAAATGCTGTTGTTACTTTGCTGACTTTTCCAGTCGCGAAATGAACGAGTAACATTGGTCTGTATGAATGGGTATCGGATTTCATTTGCAGATTTTGAGCTTGTTGCTGCGGGACGGCGTCCGACGCGGACGTGCCGTCGCGGCTCGTCTATTGAGAGACAGAGGTGGACGACCGAGGAAGGAAATGAGAGGCCGAAGATGAACGTCGGCCGTGGCGTCCAGCCAGTCGAAGTCCCCAAAGCGTTCTCTCTCGTAGCTCGCGCGTCTCCTGCCACGCGGCGCTCTTCTTCCTTGCAGTGGCGATCTATTTAATTACACCGCTTACCGTTGGTGATACGGACGTCTCGGAGGTGCTTCAGCCTGGCAGAAGTTTGACTGTAACCCGCAAAATGGCGCAAAAGGGCTCACGAGCGCGCTCGCCCCGCCGTGTTTCGTCGCGTCGCATGGATGGATATAGGAGCGGGACGGCATCCGCACTTTGGCTTTCCTTGCGGCACGATTTAGGTGTCCACCGAGTAGCGAAGCCCAGCTAGCGATTGGGAAGGCGATACGAGCACGGTCCGATTACGCTATTGTGTTTTACTCTTGAAAGCGAAGCTCATGCGCCCTGCAAGTTTTTAAATGCGAAGCATTTCTTAGCGAATTTTTGGCACTTTGAGCGTTTCTATCTACGTATCTATCCATCTAGCCGCCTACGTCTGGGTGCTCCCATGATCGCCTCCCTAACTAGGTGTACACCAATATTGGCATAGGATGGTAAGAGGATTTGACGAATGTGACTGCCGGGTCATGACATGAGTAACGTCAAAATCCTGTCGTGTACGTCGTCAAACCCTTTCCGCCAGACACGTGTGGCACATACCCGTTTACCACGGGCCGCGGTGTACGGGTATGCGCCACAGGCATAGGCGTGCGCAGGGTTCCCCATTAGGGGGGGCAAAGGTTCATCGCAGCGCGCCCCCTCCCTACTAAGTCAATGTACGGGGCAGATTTTGCGCCCCCCTCTCAGGTGATTAGAGGGGGCGGCCGCCCGCCCTGCCCCCCTGTGCGCACGACTATGGCCACAAGTGATTGACAGTTTATATCTACCCAGGAACGGCGAGAACAGACATTTGTAATTTAAGTGCGAGAGCTTTAAGAAAAATTACACCATCTCCCACTAAAGGGGACAATGAGGCTATGCGAAGCACCGTTTTGGCATGTCGAGCGCGCGTTTCATCCGTAGCAGTTTCCCGCTGACGTTCCGGTTTGCGCTGGGCTTCCCTAGTCCGGAGCTTGGGGTCCACTTGCCGACGTTTACGTTGTGCTTCGGTGCATAGAGCCTTCCGCTGCTCCGCCCGCTGCTTCGCGATCTCGGCAGGCGTTAAGGTATTACTGCAACTGGCGCCGACGTTGACGTTGGAACTCATGACACCGGCGCAGCCGGCGCAGTGACTGAGCGTGTGTACGACCTAACGCGAGCCTTTTATCTGAACGAGGAGGGGGAGTGGAGAGGAGGTGTGTGGAGAGGGTTTGCACATGCGCAGTAAGGGTGGTCACGCCGCACACCACCACCGGATTGAACTCCGCCATAAGGTGCTTCGCATCTAATAACCGACAACGGCAGCGTTGACCCGATGAAAGGAAAGAATAAAAATAAGGGTACCAGCAGGAATCGAACGCAAGCATTCTGCATGGCAATCAGGCATTCTACCACAGAGCCATGCCAGGTCTATAAACTGGTTTAGAAAAACAGCCTACGCAGGCGTAATGTCGGTGCAACGTCGATTGTGGTTGTGGTGCTGGCTATCTAATTTTACAAGAAAGCAATAAACACATATGTACTCTTACGATACAGGCGTCATATCAGATTGACGTCGGTGGTTTCAGTGTTGGCTCCGCTTTTATAGCAGTCTAATAAACATTACATTTGCATTCCTGTGATTCAGCAAGCTATACTGAAGGATTGCTCGACCCCGGAGGAATACAATAACGAAAGTTACGTATGACATTAACATGATTGCACCATAAAGTGCACTTACTTTCGATAATACTGACGTATCTACTCTAACGTGAGGACTGAAGTTACGTCGCACCATAAGTTACCCTTTAAACGCCAGTGTTATCGGCGTGCCTGGCAGGCCCACGATGTGCACACAGCTATTGGACTTACAAAAACACGTCGATCCACCTCGTAACTCTTGGCTCAAAGCCATAATATAGTAGTGCTCGCTGACTGCTTCAGACGAAACCGATTCCCACAACGCGTGAGATCTGCCGAATATTTTGCTTTCTTTCTTCTCTTTGTTCCTCTTTCTCTCTGTTTCTTTCAATACTTCCTTTCTTCATTGCCTTCTCCGTCTCGCTGTTGCTATCTTTATTTATCTTGATTTCGCTCTTTGTGTCTTACTCTCTGTATACCCCACTCCATCGGCCGTGTATATATATATATATATATATATATATATATATATATATATATACACGGAGGGAGAGAGAGAACTACTTTATTCGCATTCAGTTTGACAGTTTGATGTGATTTTTTACACAGAATGTGAATTTTCTTAGCTATGTTTACGAACATTATAGAAGTACACTCAGTTTTACGCAGCATACGCTGGGACAACCCTACATATGCTATGCGTGTTATGCGTGTAATAAAAAAAAAGAAGTGTTAATTTTAGGGCTCGTTTTTCTTTGTTATAGACAATATTGATGAGCACTAACAGACAATAATGCCAAGGAAAGTATAGGGGATGTTATTAGTGGCAAATGTAGGGTAAATGTGAAGAAAGAAAAGTGGACGAGAAGATAACTTGCCGCAGGCAGGGACCAAACCTGCGACTTTCGAATAACGCGCCCGATGCTCTACCAACTGAGCTACCGCGGCGGCCATCCCCCCCGTCCACTTTATAGGGTATATATGTACATTTAGACGCGGGAGCGTCCGTCAGCGCCACCAGTAGCCATGACGGCGAGTGTGGAACTCTTTTTCTGCCTGTTGGCGTCACGTAGCACGTGAACTTATTACAAGTTGGCAGCTGACCAATAATCCCTCGCATACTACCTGAAAGCATCAAGTCTGCCCTTTAAATTAACACTTCTTTCCTTCATTCATAGCGAGGGTCTCGTTCTGGCAAACTTGATGCTTTCAGGTAGTATGCGAGGGATTATTGGCCAGCTGCCAACTTGTAATAAGTTCACGTGCTACGTGACGCCAACAGGTCAAGAATCCGTCAAGAATGAGCGGAGTTACGGGGGTTTGGCGCACGCTCTCAGCGCTTTCTCTCTTTTCTCGTGCCGACGAGCGCACTGGAAGCTACATAGGGAGGGATGGCACGGGGGTAAGAAGTTACGTCAGCGCGCGTCATGAAACGCGATCGCTCTCCCGCTGTGATTCGCATGCGCGAGTGCGGTTACCGTGTAAATTTAGCAGACTGGGGAGTGTGGCGCGGGCAAGTGGCGGCACCCCGTGGCAAGAAGCTCATCTCATCCGGCTATCGGCCAATAAGCATGCTATATCTCTTGCGACGTAAACTGGCAGATCCGCGACGTCAACGTGCAGACGCCCCGCCCACCGACGAGAGTGAGAACCGGCCTCTCTTTGAAAAGAGGGCGCCTGAGGAAACGGCAACTTCGCACTCCGCTTGTGGCCTTTACGCGGCGCGCACGACTGTAATATTTTGCAGAGCAGTTCATAGCCGTGTAAGCTTTCCGCAGGATGTGTTTTTTCAACAAGCCCAAGGGGTGCTCCATGACCCCTTTAAATGGAATTTTGGTAATGTCTAAAAACTGCTGACTAATAATTGCGTTTTAGTGAAGGTAGATATGAGTGGGCATTTTCTTTTCATTAATGAATGCTGCACTTTCTTGGACATATTCAGGTTTGCGTATATTATATTTTGCCTGGTCTGCTCTTAGTCGAAATAGTGTTTCTAGTGCGTTCTTATAATTATTAATTATTAATAATTTTAATTATAATAAAAATCGCGGAACTTTACAGCGCTGGCATAGGGGAATACGGCAGCGCTGTCTGTCGCCTCAACGCGAAGTGAGCGGTGAGAGCGCTACACGTGCAAGGCATAGAAGCCCCCTACTGATGTCTGTAGATAGCGCGCGCGACCACGCCATTTTGATCAAAGTTCGCAGTTACTGCTCGACCAACGCAGACACCCCCCCCCCCCCGCCCCCCTGTCGGCGCTCCATCGTGTTCCTTCGCCCGCCAAAACACGGGCAGGGCGTTTCCTCTACTTGAGAAGCCATCCACGATAGGCCTCGCCCGCGGGGCGATGTTATCTCATGCGCCCTGCGTGCGGAGATGGCCGGCTCGATTCATGCCTCTTTCAGACGCGTTCGTCAGCAGCGCTCGCCCGCTTTTACTCACACGTAGAACGTAACAGGCGCAGGTCGATGCTATCGATTTGTACTGTATGCGGAACATGAGGGCGACGGGAAAAACTCACCGAGAGTGTCCAGCAAGGGAAACTGCTGCTGCTTCTGAAAATACTCGACCACATTCGTGGTCGAGTATTTTCAGAACTGCGGCACGACCTAAAATAAGCTTGGTTGCAGACTAATAGAGCTAAGATTATATTCCACGTTTTTTTTTTATAGAAAAGCATATCTGCAGGAATTAACCCCGGATTCCTCTCTCGGAAGTCACGCATGCGCGCAAGTAAGAGGCTGAAAATTCTCGTAATGAAAGTGCAGCTCGGGTGAAAGGTTTGTACAGTTAAAGCAGAACTTTTTTTTTTTACCGAAGCGTATGTACGTACATCGTACAACGTCCACAGTTTGCTAGAGCTTCCAGAAGTTGAACGCCGGATGCATGACCGCACGTGTCCTGGATATGAAATACACATTCATAGCAAGGATAAACATTTATTTGCCTTAAAGTAAATTACTTCACGTATAAACGTGAATTCGATCCGGTACAGCGATTACCACGACATCGAAAGAAGTTCGCTCTCGCAGAGCCTGCAAGTGTCACCACGGCTGGGCGGTCAGTCCTGTAGTGACCAAAGGAAAGGCCCATTATCCGCTGCTTGTTTTACTACAGTTCACGGGAGCGCGGTTTCGCGAGCGCTATGAACGTCTGGGTAGAACACATGATGCAGGGCTTGCCCTGCATCACCTTGCCTTGGTCTGGCTCGTCCGCCGTGTCACTTTCGGGTAGTCTAATCCAAGTCACACTGGCCTCCGTGAACGTTCCTCTGTCCACGTAATGTATGTGCAAGTAGGATATCGACGGCAGCTGGAGGGCCATCGATTCGACAACCTTCTCCGCTACCTCCGGCATCAGCTCGCGCTTGGTTAGAAGGCACACGTGCTCCAAAGCTTTCGCAGGGCGCAGGGAGCTCTGAAAGAAATAAAACGAGCATTTTCTGAAATGGTAGTGATGCTGCTGCTTAGAGCGTCACATTCGCAGGAGACGTACGAAACAGGTAACAAAGAATGGCGGTGAAGTATGCACTACGCTCACCATAGAGCGAGTTCATTTCTCATGTGTTCATTAAATCGATGAACCGCCGTAAGCTAGAACCGTTAATTAGCCATTGACAATCGTGTGAGGTGGAACTAATGGTATACCTCAAAGGACTCATCGCGGAAGTTGATGTCGCGGAACTTGACGACGAGGGAGCGGAGGTTGTCGTTGGAGCGCACAGCCTCGGAGAACGCCGTGTAATCGAAGCGTGGTTTGGCCGAGACGTCGATGAACCTCAGATGCGATACCTGCAAGCACTGGAGGAAGTCCAGAGAAGCCAGGTTCGGCAGATTGCTTAAAGTAAGACGACCCGAGCCAATGCGAAAGGCGCTCGCGTCCGCAGGTTCGATGACCAGTTCGTTGTCGCAAAATGTGCAGTTGCAGTGGCGGCCATCCAAATTCACGCGGATGTCCAAATCTTCAATGTTTCCACTGCTGACGGCTAGCCGGCGCACGGCGCCGCTGTGACGCAGGCCACACGGAGGGAGGGACAACGCACGCAGCTGCTGCAGAGCTGACACTGCGAGCAGCTCCGTGAAGTCATTGCCGTCGCCGAAGTGGAAGGAGCTGACGTTCAGCTCGACGAGGTTCGAAAGCCTAGCGAAAAAGACGCGCAAGACCAAGTTGTACCTAGCATCAACCGCCGGGTAAACGGTTTCGTCGAGGCTTCGGGCATACAGCAGGATGCACAGGCTCTGTAACTTGGCCCAGTCGTGATGAGCGCCGGCATCGAGCAACTGCCTCTCCAAATGCGGTGTTTCGAAGGCGACCAGGACGGCTGGTTCGAGAGGAAGCACCGCCTGGGGCGACGCAGCCAAGTCGCGCAGCAGAGCGTAGCTGAAGGCCTTCGGGTTTGTCCTGAACACCACGTTACCGTGAATGTCGATGCAGTATTGCAGCTCGAGCAGCTGCGTGGGTTCGGACTGCATCGTAGACGGCGCTTCGCAGGTGAACGTGAACGCCACCAGTTCGCTCTGGTTTTCCACAATTCGCAAGCACGCCACCACTCCGAATTCGAAGCGAACGTAGTGTGTGAAGTGAATGTGAAGATCCGCCACGTGAGGACAGTACTGCAAGAACGACCGCAGCAATTCCATGTTCTCTTCATCCGCTATCTCGACGTACAACTTCCTGATATTGGTCACCCTACCCTTGTGTACTTTCCCCAGGTGCCGGATATTGATGAGCTCCTCCCTGGCGTAGTCCTTCGCGTCGACAAGCGAGAACTCCAGGTGAGTGACGTTCCGCAACGACCTCAGCAGCCGGTCCAGAAGAAAGCTCGCCTTAAGAGGGCAGGCAATGCACGACAAAGTCTGAAGGTTTCGAAGGCGAGCTAAAAGCGACAACATGATTGCCGGCTGCGCGACGATGCAGTTCGATATGTTCAGCGACTGCAGGTTGCCCTGGACTTCGTCTATCTTGAGCTGCAGGACGTCCTCGCTTGCGTTAGCGGGCAACTGGTACGACGACATCGCCTGCGTGTTGGGGAGGAGTGCACCAATCGTTATCAAGTTTGAGCCGGACACTGGAGCACTTCACTGCGGCCACCGGTGTATATGAAGATGGCGTGGCGTTATCTTACACCTGTTCCGCAAAGTCCAGAGGAGTGCGTTGGCATCAAAGAAATTGCGACATGACGTTTAGATACATTTGATAGCGCCGGCGCACTATGGTTAACGTTGTTTGTCTTGGTCACGCCTGTATTAGCATGCCTTGCCTTGACCACTAAGAAACTAGATTGTCTCTTGATTGCGGCGTTGTGTGCTATATGCGGTTCACCAAAGTTATCAGTTTTCTTTTTCCGCGCAGTGCTTTTGTTTTGCTATTTTGCTTTCGCAGATTAGCATTTGTGTCACTACTAGTGCGTCGTTTCCCAAATAAGCATGAGGTGGAATTCCTGCAGGATCCCTTGGCTGTTTTACTGGAAACTGAAATAGCGGCTTGCAGAGGCGCTATTTTGGTAGCTTACTTTGATGTTAGCCTCAGTCACTTATATGCAACGAATGCAGGCCCTGAAAGAAACGCCCGTGGCACTGAGGATGAGCTGCGCCAGCTTGTTTTAATCGCGATTTTTCAGTCATTCAATTTGCTTTGAATTTAGATACCACGCACGCATGACAGGGTGAAAATTATTATTTGGTTTTCTCACGGATACAGGCAATGTGCAGGCGGTGTTCACATGATCGCGCTCTTGCTGTTTGTATCGACTTCGAGGCAGAGGCCCGAAATCCTCGCTCTAATAGCGAATGCTTAAAACCAGCTTTCTGCAGTTTGGAGACCACAGCTCAGATCTACTTTCACGTAGAGAAGAAAACACGTGGACGGACCGACGATATTCTCGCCACGAAGTTATTACAATATGCGACGCTGTGAATACCCGTGGCGCACAAGAAAGAAAAAAAATCCACACTCGGGTGGGACATGCCACAAGCGAAACTATATCAGATTCGAAAGTAAAGCATGCAATCATGTGACAGAAAAAAAGTCTGCACCAGAAAACTCTCTTCAAAGCTCCTTTAAAATAAGCATGCCCCATGCACACGGCTTGGGAAAGCAAGCAACACCTTCATAACCGTTCTTTTCAGCGTTCTCGATATTCTTATCACCATTTTCCAAAATGTTCTACACCACTGGGGCGCGCACCGAAATCACGCGCCTCCTGAACGCTGCGGCGCGTCCGCGGGAACTGAGGCGAAAAATCGTGCAGTGCGCAAAGCACGCCACCGGCGTGCGAGGAGAATCTAGGAGGAAACACGTGCACCTGCCACCCACCGGACTAAGGTGCTCCCCGACCAAATCCGAGCTCCTGCTTTACAGAAACGAAAAAGGGGGCAGACCAAAGGGCTGGAAGCCGGTCTCCGAAAGTGACATTCACCTGTTCACTCGGAGCGGCGACCCGATACCCAGGGTCGACACCATCAAAGTCCTGGGTATGTTCATCGAATCGCGTGGCGGCAGCGGCACTGCGTTGCGCAAGATTGTCGCAAAAACCGATAACGCTTTTCGCCTCGGTCGAAGGGTCACGAACAGACGTCGAGGCCTCAAGGAGGACAACCTGCTTCGGCTCATCAACGCCTTTGTGCTGTGTCACTTCACCTACACGGTGGCCATGCACAACTGGCTCAGAGCAGAGCGAGACAAGCTGAATGCCCTCATCAGAAAAATCGTGAAGCGAGTACTCGGGCTGCCCGTCAGAACGCACACCGAGGACCGCCTCTGGCTCGGCATACACAATACCATGGAGGAAATTGCCGAGGCTCAGGAACGGGCCCAGCTAACTCGGCTCTCCACCACGCCGGCCGGTAGACGGATTCTAGAGGAGATCGGACTCGCCCCCACCAAGAACTTGGCTAGCAACACCCAAATCCCCAGAGAAATAAGGAAGAAGCTCGTCGTCGCTCCGCTTCCCCGCAGTGTTCATCCTACACAACGCAGGTTGTCGCAAGGCAAGAGCGTCAAAGATACTAAAGCAAGTCGCCAATGATAAGATTGAAGCAAGCTTTGTGGACGCCGCCGCGTACCGAGACGGCAAGGCCTTTGCGGTCTCCGTCGTGGACACGCAAGGCTCGTATATCCGGAATTTTACCCGAATAGTTCTTGTGCAGCCTGTGGCGAGGCTGCTACTTTATCTCACATGCTCTGGGAGTGCGGGTCGTTGAGCCCGAAGTTCACCAAGGAAGAGAGGGACCCGCTCCTACGAAGTCCCGTCTATGATGACCAAATCCTGGCCGTCCAGCGCGCTCGTGATCGGGCCGGCAGGCTAGACCTGACGGTCCTGTCGTGGGATTAGCCGGGTGAGCAATTAATCGCGTTTTGCTGGACCGAATAAACGTTTATTCACTCACTCACTCACTCACTCACTCACTCACTCACTCACTCACTCACTCACTCACTCACTCACTCACTCACTCACTCACTCACTCACTCACTCACTCACTCACTCAAACACTTGCGCGGTGGAGAGTGTCGCTACTTTCCTAGGCCGCGGCAGTACCACGTGGTTATGCGAAGGTAAGCCATCAACAGACGCTCGCCTTCTCCTCTTCATGCTTTTCCGCTACCCCAGCGGCTGTCGCACGAACGACAGACGCGACAGCCGTTCGCGTATGTTCGTTAGTTGGCGAACATACGCGAACAAGAACCTGTTTTATGGCGCGTTCACACTTGGCCTCGAAGGGGGCGAAAGCGGCAAAACTCACCGGAAATTCACTCCCTCCGCCGCCTAAGAAGCCGGAAAACCACGCGACGAGCCGGACGCGAAAAAATCAGTCCGAGGCCGATTTTTCCGCCACGCGAAAGCGGACCGCCTTTCCGCGCCGTACTTTGCCAGGGCTAGCTTAAATCACGTGACGCACACAACCGACCGCAAATTCAACATGACGGTCAAGGCGTCGGCGGTGGCTCGCATCGGCGCATTTGCAAACTACCCGTGCAGCCCGACAAAACTCGCATCCTCGACAAGGACGCGTTCCTCGAGAGCCTGGCTTGGATTAAGAGTGCCGAGAAGACTGGAAGTAGAAGAGGGTGCAGCAGCAGCGAGACGGCGTGGCCCAACGCATCTCGCTTTGTCAGAGCCGGGTGAATCCGCCGCCGCTGCGGCTGGCGTGCCCGCTTATGTAGTTTCTGCTGGTCTATCTCCCGAAACAACGGTTTGAGAAGGTGAAAGCAATTTCTTTTTCGTGTTTTGCATGCATAACTTGAATTCCGTAGGAAATTAAATGCTCAGGAAACGTGCAAAAAAGAATGAATTCTCGAAGTGGCAAAGGTAGCGGCGGCGACGGCATGCAGGAGAGGCAGAACAAATGTGAACGTTTTCGACGGCGGCGAACACGGTTTTCCGGCTACTCTGGCGTTTTCGCTTTCTTTCTTTCTTTCTTTCTTTCTTTCTTTCTTCTTGTCGCATAGCGTAATGCTCCCTCCTAACTGTTTTCTTCCTCCATGCCGAGAATTGGACCTTCAGCTGCGTGCTTAGCAGCGCAACACTTGAGTTGCTACAGGCAATAACGGCGGTCTTGCGTTCATATCCAGGCAACAATGAAATGCGGCAGTGTGAAATTGGCACCTCGATAAAATATCAGATTACCGTATCAGACACGGCTGATCGCTGACAAGCACGCGATCGAGAAAGCATCAATTATTTGAAAACGACGCATACACGCACGCGCGTGACCGGCGTACCTTCGAGGGCAGCATTATAGTCGTTTAGCAAGTTTCGGAAAAACGCTACGTAAATACGGTTAAGGCCGTACGGTGGCGCTCCTCCTTTCCCGCTCGTTGTGATTTTGCCAGTCAACACAACCCAACACCACAAAAGCTTTTTCAAAAATTACTGCGGGGTTGCACGCCTCATTGTTGCCTGTCAGCCTACGCATTGTTATCGAGGAACCTGTTCTTCGTGGGGCGCACTGCCACTGGAACTGGGAGCGGGTTAAGCTCAACGAGCGGGAAAGGAGGAGTGTTGCCGTACTGCCTTACCGTATCTGCGTACCGTATTTCCGTAGCTTGCTAAAAGACTCTATTGCTCTGCACTCGCGGGCACCAGTTCTTTCCTGTCTTCTTTTTCTTTCTTTTTCCTTTTTTTTGTTGCGGTCACACCTGCAACGCCAGCGACACTTGTGAGGCCGTTGAAGCTTCGCTTGAATAATAATCTGTAGGGTTTTACGCACTGAAACCAACATAAGACGATCAACATGTCTTAGTGAGGGCATTCGGGTTAATTTGGCAGCCAAATCTATCGAAGTACATGCATGCTCTTTCATTTCGCCCCCCCCCCCCTCGAAATGCGGCCGCCATAGCCAGGAATTGAACCCGCCTATTCGAGCTGAGCTGCGCGAAACCTTAACTGCTAAGCTGTCATTCCAGGTGCCACTTTATGTTGTGAGTTTTTTTTCGTGGCCAATGTTCGACCAGTAGTGTAATTTTTACCGATTTCGCTGCCGCGCTCTCCGCCATCACAACTACGTTACAGTATTATTGTAACACCAACGTGCTTGGTTAGGGCTGAATTTCGCTTTGCTTTCATATTCGCGTTCTCTTAGTGGCGTCTCCCATAGGTGTTTCCTTCCTTGGTGTTCTTAGGATCGGCTTTGATAGCTTGATACCGCTTGGAAGATGAAAATGAAGTGGCGGCATCTGTACGGCTTTGTTACTCGTGAAACGTTTCACGAAGTGCACCGGATGCGGCGACAATACAGCGGCCTTGCTCTTCCCGTGTTCACATTCGTTGTTAACTTCAACCTTTTCTTTTTACAGAATCCAGGCTGAATATTAGTGGAAAGAACGCTTCCGCTCACGAAAATGAAAACGAAAATTTGCCAAGCAATGTACTCACATATCTCGGGTCACCGTGTCTCGTCTGAGAAGCCGAGACGGCGCATTCCGCGCCACCGACTAATGACTGGGCCGCTCGCCAAATGGCTGCAGGGGCATGGCTAAAGATAAAATAATCCCTGCGAAGCCAGGAATAACTCTCCAGACGCAATCAAATAAACAGGCCCATTCTCTAGAGAACAACCCGACACCACCTTACACCATGCTTGCTTTCCTGCCTGAAAGCGTGCGAGAGTTGCGCCAGGTTCATGCCTTTGCAGTGTACTATACCCAACGGCAGCGTGCCACGACACCTCATTATCTCTGCCTGCTGAAGAAAGCGACAGTTTAGAGGCAGTCCATTCAAAGGTTTTGGCTGTGTGTCTGATTCACTCGACTCTACGTGCTAAGTCGCATGTCGTAAAATGCTTGACGAAAGCGATGACGGCATACGAAGTATTCGCCCGTGCATAGAGTCGCGCTCTGTGCGGGCCTTGAGGTACCAAAGGAGCTCAGCTGCTTTCGGTCTATTTCTAATTGGCTTGTAATAGCTGTCAGCTTGGCTTCAGGCTTCAGTGTGTTCCGTATCTTCTTTTCTTCACTCATAACGATTCGTTACCTGAACTTCAGTACTACAGTGCTAAATTTATATTTTGCGCATCCCAGTGGCGATCTAACACTGAACCATCTAATGTAACTAACGTCTTTCGTAACCATTTCCATGAAGTGTACAGCAATATCCCGGAAGAATCTTGTTTGCCGCTTAATTGTTGTAATCATATCTTCCTTTTTTTCCAGTTTCAGCCGATGAAGTCTGTTCCGCGGTATTGAATCTTAAGAAGAGTAGCTTTGGTATACAGAGCATCCCTGCTTATCACTTGTTGCTTCTTCTATCACCGAACCCTTGCGTGACTAAATTAATTTAATATTTAAAAGCGGAACACATCTGGAGTCGCTGAAAAAGGCCAAACTAATTCCTGTCTATACAAAATGTGTCACATCTCAACTATATAAGTATCACCCCTTCTTTATTTTATCGTCAATTAGTAAACTTAGCGAAAAATTATTTCTAAAACGTTTACGTAATTATCTCACAAAATATTAATCGTTGAATCCCTTCCAGTTTGGCTTAAGAGCGGGCAGCTCCACTGCCTTAGCTTTGATAGTATTAACCGATTATTCAAGGAGTTCTATTAACAATGACAGATTTATTGGCTCGGTGTTTTTAGAGTTTACTAATGCTGTTGATACTGTTAACCGTACTATTTGATTTACGAAACTTTAATACTTAGGTATAACTGACCCTGCCTTTACTGTCACAAAAAATTACTTAGACAATCGAGAACAATCAGTCTGTGTTGGCCAAGTACATTTCGAATCAAAAACTGTTGAATCAAGGCGTACAACAGGGCTCCATATTAGGACCCTTGTGTGTGTGTGTGTGTGTGTGTGTGTGTGTGTGTGTGTGTGTGTGTGTGTGTGTGTGTGTGTGTGTGTGTGTGTGTGTGTGTGTGTGTGTGTGTGTGTGTGTGTGTGTGTGTGTGTGTGTGTGTGTGTGTGTGTGTGTGTGTGTGTGTGTGGTGTGTGTGTGTGTGTGTGTGTGTGTGTGTGTGTGTGTGTGTGTGTGTGGTGTGTGTGTGTGTGTGTGTGTGTGTGTGTGTGTGTGTGTGTGTGTGTGTGTGTGTGTGGGTGTGTGTGTGTGTGTGTGTGTGTGTGTGTGTGTGTGTGTGTGTGTGTGTGTGTGTGTGTGTGGTGTGTGTGTGTGTGTGTGTGTGGTGTGTGTGTGTGTGTGTGTGTGTGTGTGTGTGTGTGTGTGTGTGTGTGTGTGTGTGTGTGTGTGTGTGTGTGTGTGTGTGTGGTGTGTGTGTGTGTGTGTGTGTGTGTGTGTGTGTGGTGTGTGTGTGTGTGTGTGTGTGTGTGTGTGTGTGTGTGTGTGTGTGTGTGTGTGTGTGTGTGTGTGTGTGTGTGTGTGTGTGTGTGTGTGTGTGTGTGTGTGTGTGTGTGTGTGCATATACATTAACGATTAACCTCATTTTCTTAGGCTTTGTTACATGCGGATGACACTACTATTTTCGTGTCTGATAAGTCCATAACGTCAGTACTTTTTATAGTAAACAATGAACTAGAAATAGTTGTCAAGTGATGTCAGGTAAATCATTTAATTTTAAACCAGTAGAAAACCCCAGTTTATGTTATTTAAATCTTATCAGAGGTTGTTTTCATGTATAGCACAAGTAACCCCTAACAGCCATTTAATACCTGCGACAGACTACATGTCCTTCCTTGGAGTAGAATTAGGTTCTAACTTGAAATTCACTGATTACATAGCATTCATTAAACAAAAAAAGCGTTTTTGCCATTAGAGGAGCACTAATCAAAGCACGAGCACATTTCCCACTGCAGGCTTTATTCTCATTATACTTTGCGTTCATTCATAGTCGTATTACTTATGGGATCACTCAATGGGGAAATACATGCAATGTTCACCTGTCACATATTGAACATATACAGAACATGGCTATTCGTACCATCACCAGATCATTTCAGTCGAATGATTTCGCACTTCTACAGGACAACTCCAGTCTACCCATTTCTGGTGGTGGTGGTGGTGGTGGTGATGTGGCAGCAGGCGGGGTTAGCCTGGCCTGCATGGCCGGCAAATGTTCCGCCTGAGCATCTCCTGAATTGTAGGGGTATGTCACCAAGCGTTGAACAGCCCAATGTCTCGCAGGAAGACCAACAAAATTCGTTGCACGCTCCTCCTCGTTGCCGCGGGCCCTTCAGGAAAAATGACGTCTTCAAATGTCCGGTGCATATGGCAACCTTTTTGCAAGGTGCGGACCATCGCTGCTCTTTCCACATCAAACTGCGGGCAAAGCCAAATAAAATGTTCAATGTCCCCGATGTCACCGCAGAAGGCACAAAACGGGGAAGCGTATCGCAGTCTTGAATGACCAAGCCGGGGTGTATGCGGAGCCGGTTCTTATGCGGTACAACAGCGTCGCTTGTTCACGATAAAGTCCGGTGATTACACATGCTTGGTGTGGAAACTTGTAGATCGCCTTGAAATGATTGCATATCGCATCTTTGTTGTTCTGGTAAGCTTTAGGACTTCTTACTTTTTGAACAGTTGTCCGCGCTTCGTATGCAAGGGCATCAGCCTTTTCATTGCCTTCAATGCCAACGTGGGATGGTATCCACTGAAACTTTATAATAAAGCTCTTGCCAATAAGGTGTTCAATGAGCGCCAGAGATTGCCTGGTGAATTTTTCTTGAGGTAGGCCACGATGCAGTCTTTGTAGCGCCGACTTGGAGTCCGTCAGCACTACAACATCTCGTGCAGAAAAGGATCGCAATTTTCGCAAAGCCGCGGTGATTGTAGGGCTTTCTACCGTTGTGGACGAAACCACTTGATCCAGGCGGCCCGACCATGACACGCCAAGGCAGGGTATGCAGAAAGCCGCTGCGCAGCTATCCGTTTGTGTGCACACTGATCCGTCGGTGTACACTTGTAGGTGACCGTGGTACATGGTACTCATGTGGTCCAGCACAAGAAACTTTGCTTCCGCGGCTCCATTCCTGGTTTGTTAAAGTATCATTTAAGTATTCTCTTTTTTAAATTATTTCACAATCGTCTTCCTTGTGAATTTATTGATGGTACGTTACGAACAGGCCCGTAGCCAGGAATTTTTTTCGGGGGGGGGGGGGGAGGCACTTGCTGAAAACCTTGACTATTTGAGAAAAACACCTATTTTCATCATTTATTTTCGATAAAACACCATGCGTCATAAAAATTTCGGGGGGGCGGGCGCCCCCCCCCCCGGCTACGGGCCTGGTTACGAACTAACTGCATACGGTTTACAAGCAATCCCAATTTTCTACTTCCTCGCTGCAATACCAGCTATGGAAAATGACTGGCTTAAAATTTGGAATGACCTTTTACTATCGCTTAAACGGCTAACTTCCTTAAACAGATTTGAGTATGATTTACAAGTTTTTATTCTTTGTATATGGTTTCTTCCCGATTGTTTTGATAACCTGTATTTTGATCATTATTATTGTATAGATGGTTTGTGTTGGTTTTTGATGTTTTTGATGCATACTTTTAATTGTTTTTCCTGTTCTTGCTGTGCACTTTCTCTCATTTTTAACCGAGGGTCCCGTTTGCAGTCATTGACTTTGGGACCCTCGCCTGCATATTTGTTTGTACCAATTGTTATATACTGACGTAGCATGTCTGTTTTATCGCTTATCACCCACGCAAGCATCGGTGGCCTTATCACGAGTTGGTCATGCTATAAAAGAACCGTGTGTCAATAAACCTACGCTCATTTCCCAACTGGGCGTCAGACTGACTTACTACACCAGTCATTCTAACTTGAAGTATTGATAAACTTAAATTGCAACTCAAAGTACAAGCAAAGACAAAAAAAAAAGAGTTGCCAGTGTGCTTTTTGGCAAGATGCCGATACCTTCTCTCATGAATGAATGAACAATAAATAAATGCATTGGATGAACAACACGTGAGGGGGTGTGTCGCCGCAGACGAACTTTAAGAGTGCGCATTTCCATGCTCCGCAAGGGCTGCACTAAATAGTAATGTCGTGCGCCTCTTTTCACAGGGCGCTAACAAAAAGGTTTTTCATGATAATTAAGCACTGTCATAAATATTTGCACATTGCACCTACATATTATTGTAGGGGAAATAAATGTCATTAGTAAAACATAACGATTGCTGCCATAGAGTTTCTTGCTATAATACCTAGAGGAGAATCTGGCGTAGTGTCTATGCGGGATCCTTCAGCGGC
Source organism: Rhipicephalus sanguineus (assembly GCF_013339695.2). Classification (NCBI taxonomy): domain Eukaryota; kingdom Metazoa; phylum Arthropoda; class Arachnida; order Ixodida; family Ixodidae; genus Rhipicephalus; species Rhipicephalus sanguineus. The sequence continues at coordinate 65,764,338 of NC_051176.1, read as the reverse complement.
GCTTGAGCCACCATGGGAATGATGGGAAGTACAGGCTTCGGATCTGCTTTCGATAGCTTTCGTTCTTGAGATTCGCGACGAATGTCTGCCGAGTGTAAAACGAAGTGATACGAAGTTCTTTCCAATTAAAACTTGCTTCATTATTTTGTGCGTTAAACATATTCCAAAAGTTTGCGTGACCGTGAGATAGCAGTTAAACCTGGAGAAATTCAACCACCAGGGTGTGCATTGCTCTACGTTTGTGTTCCAGATCTGGCATCACATTATAATGAATTATTTTTTCACGACACTTGAAAACAAACACGCTTGTTTTCCCCTTGAAAGTACGCATTATCTATTTATGGAAATAACAGTACTGTATTGAGTGAGAAACATTTAACGTCTCGTCTGCTGCGATGCTAGGTGTGTCTGTCCAAGTGGCCTGCCCCCAACGCATCTCTCGTATTGTTGAGAAGTGGAGTCAGAGGAGCGTGACGGTGCGTCTGCTTAGCTTTGCCGTCGTTTTGCAGTCAATTTGAAAGAGTTTTGACTAAAAGCGCTAATCAAAAAAACGGGAACTCTATGCAATTTCCTGTACAGGCATGGGACGCTACATCTATGCACAGCGGTGAGCGAACGACGCTTTGCTAAAACTGTCAAATATAACCTATAAATCTGCAACGTCGCAGCAAACCAAGAGATCTAGTGGTCTTCAGCCTCTTTGAACAACAAAGCCACTGCGAGAGTACTTTGCAACGCACCCCCTACCCACGCAGCGCGAAGAATAAAACTGAAACTGTAGAAAAAGATTCGTAGACAGTTTGCTAGCTAACGCTATCCAGTCCGAAGCCTGGACTTCCCATCATTCTCATGGCGGTTGAACGATCGCAGCGCCAGTTTCCCCTCTACGTTATGGTATGAAACTCTATAATTGCTGCACCCCTGAATAAAACTTGGTTTTTCGCTATTAGTGTTTGTTCCCTCCAAACATAGCCGCGCTTCAATCGCTGGCAATAGGCTCTGAACCCCTTTTAACCTGAAGCTTCGCGACCTATTTTGATCGACCTTGTCGGCACCGTTTGTGGAAAGAAGCATAGGCACAAATTTGTTGAATGTGGCGCAGCGTTGCGGAGTTGCCACTCCGGAATTGGAATGACTCAGGAAGCATTCCCCATTTTCGTGACCCCGGAATGGAATGGGAATGGAATGGGGACAACGCTTGGAGGAATGGAATGGGAATGGAATTAAGCGCGTTTTGGACGGAATAGAATAGGAATGGAATTACGCCTTTTTTTTTCGAAAATAGAGTATGTTTTCGTCTACGTGCTGTTTTTCAAACTTAAAACATTAGTAACTCAGAGCCTCGAAATTACCAATAAAGCAGTATCTTTAAAATGGCTTGGCTGGTTACAAGCACAGTATATTTATAAGCAACGCGCCTACTACAGACCGAGGCATAATTTAGTGTACAAACGAATGCATTATCCCAGCAGATACCGAAGGGAGAAAGAAATTTCCCCTGCGCATTGGTTTACATTGATACTCCCCCCCCCCCCCCCCCCCACACACACACACGAAAGTGGCGAATACTCTATGTACAGCCTGATCTTTATCTCGCGAGCAGTTTAGTACCTGACACACGTAAATAGCCTTTGCGACAAAGAAGACATTGCATACCTGCGCACAGGCGAACAGAAAGTTCTCCTCACCCCATTCATGCTTGCGAGGGCGCGCTTGACAAGCGCGAGTGCTGACGAGCAGTGCGGCTCAGTGTTCCGTATTCGATGCAATGGCACAAGGTGCCCGAGCGGTGCACTGTTCCAACTACAACTATCAGCAGATATAGATGGTTTTGTTCCCCATTAACCAAATCTTAATTTTCTCCATATTCACAACCGCTCCAGATGCGTGGCAAAACTGCTTAGTCTTCTTGAACACTACATTTGTCAGCATAAAACACGCTATGTCGTCATTTTAGCATTAATACATTTAAGCTTAAACAATAATAAAACATCACCATTCGTTCAAAAATGCTGAACATGCAAATATTATAGGTAACGGGAGAACTGCCCCTATGGGAATTAGTAGGGTGGTTGTACTGGCCGAGATATGTCACCAAGCTACTATCCCTCGACCTTGGTAACGTGTTTCGCGTACTTTTGCAGTTCTTATTGCATCTGTGACATCAGCTTCATGGGGCTTCATTCTCAACTCGATAAAACTATCAAGATGCCTTTCCTACATTAAGGAATCACAAAAATGGAATTGAACTGCCCGGCCATTCCCGGAGTGGGAATGGGCTAAGTTTTTTCATTCCGAGGAATTGAAAGGAATAGAATTGAGGCAAGTTTTAATTCCCCGGAATGGAACTGGAATGGAATGGAGGCGCCCATTCCGCAACACTGAGGTAGTGCGTGTGTTGTCTACCGGATTCCACTTAGTTGTGGAATGTCCTACATTGGACAGACCGATAGATGTATCAATGATTGGTTGCGAGAGCATAAAGACGAAGTAACATTGCTCCTGGCGGTTTTCTTGCCCTTCATTGCCAAAGATGTAAATGCAAGCCTAGATTTAAAGAAACGGCCATCATGAGTAGAATTAGGTGCGAGATGACTCGGTTGGTAGTGGATGCCAGCAGAATTTCAACGTGTGGTGACGCATGTGTGAGTAGTGCATCAGTGGTGTTGTCAAATAAAGAACTCGATTGCATGTGTTCGCGATAAACTGTTTTCGTTAAGTAACTAAGATAAATGCGTTTACACATGGTGAATGATATTGTATTGTCATGTCTGTGGTGTATCCTCGTAGTTTACAGTTCATGGTTGTGAGAGTTATGCACACGTGTCGTATGGCATCGTGAGAGTATATATACTAGCGGGATCAGCGAGTAATAAAACACTTGTTGAAAGTTAGCGTTGTGTTGTGTCGAATGTGCCTGTCTTTTGTGCTTGTCCTTAACCTGCACTACTAACAATTATCTCGTTAGTTCAGCTCTGTTGGTTGATAAAGCTTTTGTGTTCTGCAAGAAAGGTTCACGCCCACACGCATTACAGTGCAATGCAAGCCATCCACCATCGCCTTTATTTACAAGATTAAAATGCTCTTTTAACCTCTAACTCATGCAGCTGCTTGCTTGTCCGACATACTGCCTACTGCAGAAAAGAGGTATCTGATAAGCAACAGCTTCTCTACATTACACAAACCACATCCTACATTGTTTCTTGCAAGCAGCTGTCTTCTTTGGTGCTTGACTGCTAATTCTGCAAATCGATTTCAGCTTTCATGGAGCTGAAAACTATTTGCACGTTAGCACGTGACACCAACGGTATTATGTAGTGTTAAATTTTGTGCAACTATGGCACAACAGCTATTCTTTTGGAGTGACATCACTGCTGGAACAGCCAACTAGAGCACTGGAGCGGTACTTCCTAATCAGGCCCTCTGTGACTAACACTTCGATTTGTGCGAAGTGTTGCGAGTGAATCTTTCCTATGTGCTGTGTGTCCCGTATCGTTATAAAAAGGTTAGCATCACCTGCTAATGTGCAAGTAGTTTGTTCCAGCTCCATGCAAGCTGACATTGATTTGCAGAATCAGCAGTCAAGCACCAAAGAAGACAACTGCTTGCAAGAAATGACATAGCACACGATGTGGCGGTTAGGTGTAGCCTGCCCGTCCCATCGTAGGAGAAGCCCACTGCGCGTTAGGGGCGTCTCTCAGGACAGTTAACAGTTTGACCAACCAACCAACGGTTTGTGGAATGTAGAAAAGCTGTCATTTATCAGATACCTCTTTCATGCGGTAAGCGGTATGTCGAGAAATCGGCCACTGCATGAATAATAGGTTAAGAGAGCATTATAATTTTGTAAACAAATGCAACGATGGATAGCTGGCATTACAGGGTAGAGCGTGTGGCTGAGAACCTTTCTTTCAGAACGCAAAGGTTTTATCAGCTAATAGTGTTGAACTAACGAGATTGATAATAGAAGATGCAAACATTGCAGAAGTGGGTACCAATTGTGTTAGCACTCCGCGACTGTCTTTCTCGAATAAAGAATTGACTTTCTTGAATGTGCAGCAGTTCGCGAGGTGTTTAGTGTACTGTATGTATTGTCAAAATAAAACATAAAAAGACACATCTCTCTGCATCTTGCTGAAGCGTGAGGGCACCACCACTGTGTCGATTACTGCCTCGTGTGCAATAAATCATTTCATTGAAAGTTATTGCACACGCTGTCCCTCCTTTTTTGTCCTTGTGTTGCTTATGTGCTAAAAATTCTTACCAAGTGAGTTGCGGTCACTTATGAGTACAGACAGAAAATAAGATGCGTTAGGGCAATTTCAACCACAAACACACACAAGCATAGCAAGAAAATATTGGTAAACAGTAGAAAACTTGTAAGAGCAAAAAGCAGGTGCACTTGAACATTTGATATTGTCCCACACAACGCACTTAAATTTAGGCATCTTATAGAATCCCGTGTGGGCAAACTCTACGACTTCCTTCACAGCCGTGAGTCTCACACTCGTGTCGTTGTTTTGCAAATAGCTTAATTCTAATTTCATCCTGCACACAAAAGGCACAATGAAGTCAGTAAGACATACGCATGGAACAACTAACCCCAAGTGTTTCAGAAATTGCGCCAAATCGGAACATTTTCAAAGCATGCTTTTGACGCTTTCTGCGATGCTGGAATGATTATATATACCACCTGCACAATTCTTTTTAAGTGACACACACGGTGCCCTCAATGAGCAGCGTTCACGCATCTGAGGGCGAGCTTGTGAAGCATTTTTTGCGCTTTCAAAACTTTAGTAGCGACGAAAGTGCGGTCTGCGTTATGCGTTTTGTTCGCAAGCCCACTTTTGTAGCTGCCGAGTTATTTGTTCCACAATGTCTACGCCTACATCGTTATCGGTATCACGGTGCAATTAACATGTCCCCAACGGCTGCAAGTTCATGGGTAGAAGGGTATGTCACACCAGCAAGCGTTTCTCGTGCATATTCTTCTGCAAACCTCTCGGTAAAGCAACTTGAACAACCTGTCGGAGGAAACACGCGCTTTCACAGTCATTTCGCATCGCAGCACAGGTCGTCGGCAATCATTACCTACTTCTTGAACAGTTGAGGTATGTGCTGAAAGGTGACTTTCGCTCTCATTCTATTGCTCCGAGGCGGTCTGGCGCAAATGCGGCTCAAGCGCAGCATCAAGTCGCCAATGATTTTGCGAATGCGATAGGGTGCCGAAGGTTTTCTTTTATCTTTCCATGGAAAACCCTTTCGCGCGGGGATAAAATGATACACTTACTTCTTTTGTCTGTCTAGAAGTCCACAGTGAGGTACCGGAGCTTTCACGCGGAACAAGGGCAGGGAGAACTAGAAGAAAAATGTGTCGCTGTAGAAGCTAGTAGTAGATTTCCCGCCGGAAACCGCAAACGCGAAACTATAGAGAAACCAGGCGCGACAATATGGAGCGTACCCCAGCAGGGTCGGCAACAAACAGCAAAAATGAGGAAACAAACGAATGAAAAACAACTGTGAATTTTGTCAAAATGTAAAAAGAATGTTTGACTAATATTACATGTAAAACATGAGATAGCTGGCGTCCTAATTTACGCTTAGACAACAGATTTCTCGGAGTAGTTTTAGTAACAAATCTGTAAGGCGATGCGTCTGCTCACTGCTTGGAATGCTTTTATCTACTGCAACCGCCTGATTCCATTTTTGAAGCCAATTCTGGTCTTTTCCGGCACGTTTTGTACGTGACACATTCAAAACGATGTCTCGATCTCAAGTGACAATTTTTTGCTGTGGAGAAATGATTTTCCTTGAGTTCTGGTCGGAAAACCTCAAAGGCTATGCTTTTGCAATGCAAACGCCAAACCAGACGACGTGAATGCCGGATGCCTTGCTAAGGAAGTTATCGATGCACGTTGCCGCAGCGTTGCTTTTTTTTTGTATAGATATTATATGACAATTTACGTCAACAAGCAACGATCTACCTTCGGCGATCGAATGATCGCGGGCAATAAAATAGAAATGTCAAGTGCGTCGATTTTGCGTCCTGAATGCAACTTTTTTTTTTTTTCGCCATTGTGCACGCCGTTAAACCGATCAAAATTTACTATGAAGGACGTGCAGCAACCCAAACTGTAATTCACGCAATTATCTCTAAGCGCTCTAGAAAAACAAGTTTCGTAACCTTTTGGGAACAAATTCTAGTGGAAAACTTTATTCAACATCGCACAATATACCAAGATGTGTATATGCTTTTCTAGTGGTTTCAAGAAATTTTTTCGACGTTTCGTGTTTCTTGGGTAGCGCTGGAGGATTCGGCCGTTTGCGTCCCAGCATGGCTCTGAATATATGCCATGATAGACATATGACGTGCGTCGTTGAAACTTTCACAAAGGAGCTGCCATTCACGTACAGCAAGAAGGGCCGTGCACTGCTCCACCTTTTTGGTTATGGGAGCAGGAATGCCTTTGCGACGAGCTGCCCGACCAGAACGGCGGTAAGCCTTAAGGACCCGAAGCCTGCGATTCCACAATGTCAGCAAATGAGAGTCTGGTTTCGGAGCATCAAACTTGATGGAAAGCTTTGTTGTAGCGCTCCGCTTGGCCGCATAAATCTGTTTGACAAGCTCATCCAATACTCGGGAAATGTCGCACTCGCTAAGTGTCTTGCGATACTTGACCCACTTGACGTGCTCCTCTTTCCGATAACGCGCCTGTAGTGGTCGTGTTTTACAACCACGAGCGGCCCAGGACATAATAATAATAATAATAATAATAATAATAATAATAATAATAATAATAATAATAATAATAATATTTGGGGTTTAACGTCCCAAAACCACGATATGATTATGAGAGACGCCGCGGAGTGGAGGGCTCCGGAAATTTCGACCATCTGAGGTTCTTTAACATGCGAGCGGCCCAGGACAGCACTAATGGATAATGGTCACTACCTATCAAGCATTCCGCACGGGTCCAAGTTATTTCGTTGAGATGGCTCATATGAGTTAGGTCTAGGGAGGTGTCCTGTTGGCCTCTCTGTTGGCCAAAATGAGTTCGTGAAATTAATTCTTGGGTAATAAAGAGTCTTGCTCTCCTTATATGATCCCATAAGTGCTGACCACGTGCGTCAGTCGTGCCATACCCCCAACGCGTGTGCCTCGCGTTGAAGTCGCTGCATACAATTGCGCGATCTTGAATGTAGATCCTTTTAAAGTTTTCAACCCATAACACATCCAATCTATGTTTGGTAGAGCCCACAGTCCTTGCATAAACTGAGGAAACCAGAGCTTGAACTTCGGTATCTATTGAAAGGCGTACTCCTGCTGCCCATGCGTCTGCAAGCACCGCGCAGAAATGTCGAGCTTAGCATGAAGAACTCGTGAAGAAACCAAAACGGATGCTTGACCGTTAGCCACAGAAGCAGCGTACTGCGATCTAGGACCGGGGTGCCTATGTTCTATAGGAGGAGTGCAGTGGGCTGTGCAGCTGATCAAAGTTGGTCTGTCTGTCTGTCTGTCTGTGCCAGTATCCTGTAGTAAAATGGCCATAGGTAGCGTTGACGTCACTGATAACCTTCTAATGAGCTCCGCACGCTTGCGCCGGATTCCCCTGCAGTTCCACTGAAGAAACCAAACAAGGGAGCCCGGCGAAGAAATGTCTAATTGTTGCGCATACTGATTCGCATCAAGGTTTTCTTTAAAGTGTTAAACGATGGGTATGCGGATGGTACATGCGGCTCGTCTAGACTCTCATCGAATAGGAGGACTTTGCATGCTCAGAAGAGGAAGGATGCTCTTGATTGCTTCAGCCGTGATCTGCTCAACAATGCACTTCAAGTGATCATCGTCATGGCGCACAGTATCTGAGAAACCTGCCCTGAAAGGCGCTTCCGCGAGCTGTCGCACGGCGCGAAGGACGTCATCATATTTTGGGTGTAAATGTGCCTGTTTGGACTCCATCGATTGTTGACTAGCAGGGAGCGCTTGCCTTGGTACACTAAAGGCGCTGTAGTCTCCTCTGCCTCCCCGTGCTTTACTTAGAGTACGTTCATCGGGGGTACTGCTTTTTAATTTAGCCCTCTGTACCAAGGGCTGTCCCTGAGGTACTAGGGGAGGAAACTCGTCGACGGTGGGTGCGCTTTCTGCTCCTGCATACTCTTCGTATCGAGCTTGCGCAGGGATCCAATTAACTGGCTGTAGTTCGCCACGTTTCTTCCTCTCATGTGGCCGCGAGGCCAGAATGCGTCGGCGTGTGGCATTTCTAAGGTCCCTAGTAGCCTTCTTCAGAACAGGGGTGCTGTGCAGGATGGCCCGAGCTTCTCGGGCACACGAGTTTGCTCCGAGCTCGCACTACGGCGGTCATGATAGGAAGACAGTGCGGAGCGCTCGATAACAGCGTTGATAAAAACGGCTACAAGAACGAGCATGGCGTCACAAACGCACGTGCGGCATTTGCGGCGGTTTTCAAAGGAACACCATGGGCGAACGCGTCAACTCCGCCACTCAGTCCACATTTCAAAAGTACAGCGACGTCAGCGTCGTTGTCGCGCTATCTATTCGCCAACTTAACATCGCGCCTCCCATCCCACAGGCGTGTTCGTGGACGTTTGCCCTCTTTCGGGCAAATTCTTTCGTTCCACCTCCGTCATGGAAATTTCCACTCTCGAAAGCGACAAGGGTGCACACGCAGCACTCTCGTGCAGCTCGTTTTGGTTCTCTCGAATATTACAGATAAATAAATAGGCAGGTTACTGCAACTTACATTGCTCGTCTGAAATTTTTTCTGCAGTGACGAATCGCTAGAAGCAATGCCTCCACCAAAATGTAAGTAGGAACATTTCTCGCCGCAGATGCCACGAGGGGTGCTTGCTTCATGGCTGTGAGTGGTACGTCGTGAGCGCGGTGAAATTGAATGCAAGACATCGTATCCACGTGACCGTATCCTTTAGTTCTTCGTGCGTGTCTTCATAGTCTGTGGTATTAAGCTCACAGATGAATCGTGCCGCTCGCTGGCGTTGGACGTCAGCGAGACGCCCGCGGCGAAGATAGGGTCCAGCGCTGGCGCTGGACCCTATCTTCGCCGCGGGCGTCTGTCAATCAAACTGACTGACGCGCGAGCTCGGGTACAAATTCGTTGATTCTGAAAGGGCCCAGTTCAACTCGTGGCTGTCATAGTGCCGGTGTGCCTGTCAAGCGGTTTATGCGGTAGACGCTAAGCAGCAGCTTCTTTGCATATGAAATAATTTGGTCAGCCAATTGCACTACTTGTGCAAGGCTGGAGCCATCGGAGGAGCTTGTGATCACCTCGCTTCTTTCAGCTTTTTCCGTGGCTCGTCTACTCAGTCTGCTCGGTCAGCTTCGGAGTGAAGACCACGACAGTTCGGTCTCAATTTTGATGGCATTAATTGGCTAGGTCTTCGTTAAAATGATATTCAATAGTTCTCTCTTAATTGGTAATGTTTTAGTCAACACTACATTATTACTGATGTCTAATTGATACGGATTTAATTATTACGGAGCTAATTAGCATAGTCAGAACTATCACGACCCTAATTAGCGTGGTCTTAGTGAGTAAAGTCCTAGTTAGCTCGGTCTTAGCTATCGCACCCCTAATTAGCGTCGCGTTATTTAACATGGTCTTAATTAACTCGGTCTTAGATCTACACGGCTTTGTTAGCGTAGTCTTAGTGATATGTGGCTTAATTGGCCCTGTCTTAGCATGACTTGGCTTAATCAGCTTGAATATAGCATGCCCTGGCTTAATTAGCTAGGTATACCGCCCAGCCAATTAGCTGGGCGGTATACCGGCGCACGCGCGGCTGATTAGCTAATTAAGCGAGCAGACGATGAGTAAGAGGGCGAAGAGGGCGCGCGCCGGCCGAGTAAGGCGCTTGGATGTATACAGGCCGATCATGATGATTACATACGTGGCCTCGGCGATTAGCTCCGGCCGCGGTCTTGGAAGGCGCTCGACCGGAGCGAATCTCAGAGGCTATGGTGCTGATTATTCTGTAAAGGGTACTTTGTGCAAACATTAAACGCCTGAAAAAGAATTTAAACAGCCCGTACCTCTAAAAAATATTGTTAGTAAAAGTTTCTGACACTTCTCTTGCGTGGGTGCGCGTCTGCACTCAATGGAACGACAAACAAATGAAAGAAGATGCATCTGGTTTGAAGGCACCACCCAATTTTGTTGACCGCCCTTGACGCGACGCCGCGTTTCATCGTAACCACTCAAACTCAGCGCGCTCAGTAGTGGATTTGACCTTTTAGTACTGTTAGCTCGTTCAAAAGAAGGTACCTCAAAGGTCGGAAAGGTTCCGAGTTCCGTAAAACTCGGGCCATCCTGCACAGCACCCCAGGGCCCTTTCTGTCTATCGCTAAATTCATGCCTGCACAGTTGCGGCAAGAATTTGCGCAGATATCTGATTCACCGTGCGCGATATGGCCGCAGCCGTCGCACCTACGCTCGTCTGCATCTGGGCACGACTCTTTTCTATGTCCAATTTTAAGGTACCAGTTCACAGGTTGCCCACTTTAGTTGATAATAAACCGCTGGCAAGGGTATGTACGCTATAAAGGTGAATATTTCGCGGCAGTTTAGAGCCCTCAAATGTAATAAGAGCTGTATCCTAGTTCCCCATTGGCCGAGCGCTATCGTGCACGAGTAGCAAGTGAGGTTAACCAAAAGATGTTCTCTGGTAAGCCCATGGGCGCGATAAATCACGCCGCGGATCTGACCGCGATGAATAGTCTCGTAAGCTTGAATTCGCATTTCGTTGCCGCAAACTAAAGTGATCGCATCGCGACCAAGTGATCTCTCACCTGTGAATGTGACATGTGTACAGCAAACTGGCTGCTGCGTTCTAGTGGTCGTACCTGAAATCCGGTATGAAAGTCTATTTTTGCGTAGTTCACTGGCTATTGCCGCGTGCAAAAGAGACGCGAGTGTTGCACTTAGTTGTCCAGGTGACACCATTTTGATTATCACAGTATGTTTAACTACCCGCCACGGTGGTCTAGTGGTTATGATGCTCGACTGCCGCCCCGCAGGTAGCGGGATCGAATCCAGGCCGCGGCGGCCGCGTTTTAGATGGAGGCGAAAATGCTTCAGGCCCGTGTATTTAGATTTAGGTGAACGTTGAAGAGCACCAGATGGTCAAAATTTCCGGAGCCCTTCACTACGGCGTCTCTCATAATCAAATCGTGGTTTTGGGACGTTAAACACGAACAATTATGATGTTACAGTATGCTCATCTGCTATTGGATTAGCTCTACGATTAGAGTTCTTTCGGCGTACAGTGTGCCAGCCGTTCTCATCGTGTATGGGGAGTTTATCGCCATGGGCCTTTTCACTATCGCAGCGGCTTGCACGGGCTGCCTGGTCGTGGTATTGCAGTTCAGCATGTTTATCTGCCTGTCGAACCTTGCAAGTCCGGGTAACATTCAACCCAACCTTGGGTCCTTTGGCAGATTTGGATGAACGAGGAATGTTCTGTCCCAAATCATAGTTACTCGCAATCGTGTTTTCAGCTCTGAGGACGGAGACGGAGTTGGAGACCGGTATCGCCGGGACCTCTCGTGATGATCTGGCTATCATGCTGATATTATCGGCGTCATTGTTTGATGCAGATTCTTCGTCTGTCGTACAGGCGTCAGCAGTGGGCGTATCCGGTCTGTCAGAACGATTTTCCCTGCTTGCTTGGCAAGTAGAAGTGCCGAAATTGCTGTTCGTTGGTGACGACGAGCACCGCGGTGGTGTCCCTTTCATTTTTGTGGGTCGCACCCCCAAAAATTCACGGCAAAATCAACGATATCTCGCGAGCGATACCAACGTGCTGCTTGACGCCTATCTACACGCTCCCTCATGCATTTGCCTAGGACGACTCCAAAGCGAAAACCATTCGGTGTAGCTGTCTGGTCATCATCATCATCATCGTTATAAAATCATGATCATAATCAATTTTATCGTCTTTAATGGTGATGATGATGATTATGAAGATGATGATGATGATTTTGCCACCACTAGTGTTGACGACGACTGCGCCGACGGTGACCTTTCCCGTGTAAGGCTCAAGGATTTCGCCTTGGCTGACCGCGCCGACGGCTTTCGCCTTCGGCGCGGTCGTCATCATCATCATGTTCTTGACACACATTAGCAGACCGCTCATACCTTTATATGTGCTGTGTTCTCACCGCTCATTTCGCGTTGAAGGGAGACAGAACTGAGGTCGTTTTACTCTCTGCATCGGCCGCGTTTCCTTGCGCCAGCGTTTTTTTGTGTTACCCGATGTCGGATGCTAAAGTCAGCTGCTGACCATACATTGTATAACATTCCAATACTATGTGCTGCTACACATTCATTGCATCGTCCTTGGGGCGAAACTGTGACATCTTTTTTTCATGGCTTCTTTTTTCTTGAACGGCGGCATCAGCACTTAGTTACGCCTTCAAACCAGGGCACATCGTATGCAGCGCTGGTTCATTCTGTTCAAATCGAGGTACACCGCGATTTCTTGGATTAGAGAAATGTGTCGCTAGATGCACCACGCGTCTACCTTTCCCGCCACCCGCCGCGTCTTCGTCAGGAGCCAGCCGAGACATCGTTTTGCCGGTTATTCTTGTATACCCTTCGCACTCGGTGCCAGCATTTCATCAACACTGTGGCGCTAATACTCGTAACTGGGATTCTTGGCTAGTTCACTAGATTGATATCAGTATAAAGACACACGCGCATTTCGCTACGTTTCTAAGAAGCGAAAAAGGATAACTGGCGCGTTCCCACTCGAAGCTTCGTGTCACGCGTGCATGGGCAAAAACTTCAAAAAATTCTGGAGTCTTACGTGCGAAAACCACGACACGATTTTGAGGTATACGGGTGTGCACCACAGGTGATTCGCAGAATATCTCAACACAAGAACAGTGAGGACAGACAGTGCAAACCTTAATGCCATAGCGTTAAGAAGCTCATGGCGCAGAAAATCCGGTGCCGGAGTTGACGGCGTTGTCGATGAGCGAAAAATCCCTATGGAAGCACAGAAGAAAAAATCAAGGCTCGAGCAGCAATCGAACCCAGACATTCTGCATGGAAGTCAAGTATATTCAAGGACAGAGACACGCAAGTGCATCAAACTTCTTAGGAAAAACACCCTATGCAAGCGTCACGTCGGGGAAACGCGAATTCTGCTTGCAGTCTTAGCTATCCGCTTGTATAACAATGTAATAAACAAAGGCTGCGCAAGCTGTAGCCCAGCGTTGCTCAAATACGCCGACGCACGCAACTTATGATATGCCCATCATCGCACCTTAGCGTGCACTTCTTTGCGATAAAACCTATATCTCTGCTCTAATGTAAGTGCCGACGTTACGTGAGACCATGAACTATACCCTTTACACGCTAGCGTATAGTTGACATGCCTGGCAAACCCACGATATGCGTGCAACTACTAACTTTTCACAGACACGTCGATACACACAGTATCAGTTAAGGAGGCGATCACAGCTCTCATGATCGCTTCCTTAATTTGGTGTAGACCAAAATTGCCATAGGAGGTTAAAGGATTTGCCGAATATGACTGCCTGGTCAGGACATGAACAACGCCTCCTGTATTTTAAATACAGGAGGCGCTGCAAGAATAACGTGAAAATCCTGTCGCGTACGTCGTCAAACCCGTTCCTCCAGACACGTGTGGCACATACCCGTTTAACACGGGCCGTGGTTTACGGGTATGTGCCACAGATGACTGAAAGTTTATATCTACCTAGCAACGGCGAGAACCGACATTGTCAATTTAAATGTGAGAGCGTTAGGAAAAACTGACATCGGCAGCGTTGACCCGTTAAATGCAAAGAATGAAAATTAGAATCCCAGCAGGAATCGAACACAAGCATTCTGCGCGGCAGTCAGGTATTCTACCACAGAGCGCCGGCGGATCTACAGAATGTTTTGGAAATACGCCCTATGCAGGTGTAATGTCGGTGCAACGTGAATTATTATTGCAGTGCTGGCTATCTAATTTTATAACAAAGCAATAAACGCTACATATGTACTCCTACGATACAGGCGTCATGTCACGTTAACGTCGATTGTGGTTCCAGCGTTGGCTTCGCTTTTATAGCAGTCTAATAAACAGTGCATTTGTATTCCTATGATTCAGCATGCTATATTCAAACGTTGCTCGACCGCGGAGGAATACGGTAATGAAAGTTACGTATAATATTCACATCATCGCACCGTAAAGTGCACTTCCTTTCGATAATACTGACGTATGTGCTCTAACGTGAGTGCTGACGTTACGTCAGACCATAGGTTACCCTTTAAACGCCAGTGTTGTCGACGTGTCTGGTAAGCCCACTATGTGCACACAACTAGTACACTTACACAAACACGTCGATCCACCTCGTAATGCTTGGCTGAAAGGCAAAAAATGCAGCATAGAACAACTCGCTGACTGCTTTGTGTAAAACCGATTCGAACAAGGCGTGGGATCTGCCGAATTTTTTGTCGAAGGAAACACCCTGTATAAATGTCAATGCATGTACTTCATCAATTATTTGTTCTATTTCTGTGAGAATGATTTTTTTTACATTTTCAGTGGATGTTGCACAGCTGTTTCCCGAACCTAATATCAGTGGATGATTTCGAGACCGTTACGCCGGCTTTTTGTCCATTGCCACAACATCGGTTGAAAGCGCTTGTTCACATCAAACTACACCGCCGGACCTCGAACGTATCATAAGCTCAACTCTTCAAGTCACGACGAAATACATAAGCGTATTGGTACCTAGATCGTCCGTCGACATTGAATATGAAAAACTTCGTGCCATACGTCGCCGAGCAGAGAGGAAGTACAGAAGAACGAAATCTGTTTCGAACCTCAGGACATGCCGCCAAGCTCAGCGACATGTACTTCGGCACCTGGACAAATTGGACACTAAACGCTGGAGGAAATTTTGTACTTCCCTGGTCCCAGAAAGCCACTTTGCAAAATATGGCACGTAATGCGCAGCCTACGATTTCCCCCTCAAAAAAAGTACCCATTTCGAGCTCTGGCGGTTGTACAACGTAGGAGCGAAGTAGACGTTGCGGAGGAATACTGCAAACTTATTGTTGCTGGAGCTACTGGTATTCCCCCAACAAACGACCGACAAGCCCCGCCAACCCTTGATGACCGTCTTGATGGCATGTTCACGATGCAAGAACTAGATGCTGCACTTGCTTCAACTCGACGCTCATCGGCACCGGGACCAGACAGCATCACGTACGCTGCGCTCCGTTCACTGGGAAAAGAGGCACGCGCTCTTCTTCTATCCATGTTCAATGCGTCGTGGAGCACAGGCACTGTACCGGAAAAATGGAAAACCAGTCGTGTCGTGGCGCTTATGAAGCCTGGCAAAACACCTCATGCCCTGGCATCCTACAGACCAATTGCCCTGGCAAGTTGCGTAGGCAAGGTCATGGAGAAAATGCTGTTGACGAGCTTGGAATGGTTTTTTGAGAAGAACAACCTTTATCCAGACATAATGACAGGTTTTCGCAAGGGAAGGTCTTCTATTGACAGCGTGATCGATCTCGTATCAACTGCTGAACAGGCCAAGAGGCACCGACGCTTGACAGGAGCGCTATTTTTGGATGTCAAAGGCGCATATTATAATGTGTTACATTACGCTATCCTCGACGCACTTGAGGAGCTAGGGATTGGAGGCAGAATGTTTCTGTGGATACGAAATTACCTTACACGCCGGACCATCTTTATGACGACGACGGATGGAGAGACGAGTCGTCATGAAGTCCTCCGTGGAGTTCCTCAAGGCGGCATTCTCAGCCCGACGCTCTTCAACATCACTCTCATAGGACTCGCCGACGTAGTGCCAGACACAGCCAGGATGAGTTTGTACGCTGACGACATCTGTATATGGGCTTCCGGTGTTTCACGACCACAGCTTCGTGCAAGGATACAACTTGCAGTGTCGGTCACCTCTAAATATTTGCGTTCGCGAGGTCTACAATTGGCGACAGCGAAGTGTGCGGCCCTAGCATTTACACGCAAAACGATGCATCGTTACCAAATCATAATTGGTGGCATTTCCGTACCATATGTATCACATCATCGATTCTTAGGAGTGATGATTGACCGAAACTTGTCCTGGTCGAATCACGTGTCGATGCTTAGATCCAAGCTAAGCAGCTTCATACACATGCTTAGATATATAGCAGGCACGAAATGGGGCCCATCAGAGAGGTCGTTGCTTCAGCTGCATGAGGCACTTTTCGTAAGCTACATACGATACAGCTTACCTGTTATGACCAACCTACGCCCGTCCTGCCTGCGTACATTAGAAAGTTTGCAAGCTCAGGCATTGAGGACATGTCTTGGCGTACCGCGATGTACGTCAACATTAGGAGTTATTGCGGAAGCACGCATAACTCCCATGGATAGTTATCTTTCATGCGAACCGTTAAGAGTTTATCTCCGACTATTGACGCGGCATGAACGTCATCCTCTGGCAACGATCCACACCCACCGGCAGGACAGCACTTTTGCAGAAATCATCTCACGCCATGAGAACATCATCCCCTCAGGCTTCCCTCCCGCATAAGTTGCAGAGATACCAGCATGGATTTTATCAAGACCTACAGTGCGCCTATCCATTCCTGGAGTGAGTAAAAAGTCGCGCATACCTTTATGTGGCCTCAAACAATTAACGTTATCATATATATCTACAGAATATGCCAATTCTGTGCATGTTTTTACTGACGGGTCTGTGTTACCCACTGCGTCAACAGCGGCATTCGTTATACCAAGTTTGAAGACCAGTGAAAGCTTCCGTCTGGACCACCGAACAACATCGACGGCGGCAGAGATTGTAGCCATCCGCGAGGTAATTCGTTACATATCGACGCAACCTCCTCACCAATGGACTATATTTTGTGACTGTAAACCAGCACTCCAAGTGATAGATTCAGCACTTAAACGAGGGACTTATTACATATTTGCTCACGAAGTGGCAAATATGTAATAAGTCCCTCGATTACACGATGTCGCCCTAAAAACTGGCCATCGTATCATGTGTCAGTGGGTTCCAGGGCGCTGCGGTCTGCAGGGCAATGAGCAAGCCGATGCGGAGGCAAAGATGGCGCATGATAACGCCAGAGTACTAGCTACCCCCTTTTCCCGACCGGATACTAACACCGCAGTGTACACACTCCTGAGTGAGACTACAGCAGCATATTGGTCTTTACCAAGCCATCGTCACCGCCGGCTTCACGAACTTGACCCATATATGAGTGTTAGAATCCCACCAACCACGAAAAGGTGTATTACAAGCTTATTTCACCGACTACGACTAGGTATGGCATTCACTCGCCGTTACCTACACCTTATCGGCCGTGCCGACAGTCCCAATTGCGAGATGTGTGGCACTCCTGAGACTATCGAACACCTCCTGTGCGTCTGCCCACGATACCTCACGCAAAGAAATTCAATGGCGGCCGTCTTGTTGTCATCGAAGCAACAAGTTACAGAAAAAGTTCTGTTGGGACCACCACCATGTCATCAGCGCGATATTCTGAAAGCGCTGAACATTTTTTTGCGCGATACAGAGCTCGACGAGAGACTGTAAATAGTTTTGGACATTCAAGGACTTACTTCGTCGCCACTTTTTTCCATCATCATCATCCGCATCTTCTCTCCACTCTCTATACTACCACTCTCCCCTTTCCTACTGCTGAGTAGCAGGCCAGAACATTGATTCAGGCCGACCTCTCAGCTTTTCTGCCATAATAAACATTTTCTCTCTCTCTCTACAACAGTGATGTTAAAAATAAAACAAGTGAACTGAACTGCTGCCTGTCCTGTGGGGTCCACAGTTTCCCATAGCACACCACCTTCGTTCGACTTCGACAACACAGTTGAATGACCGCCACGGCTGCAACTGCGTCAAGACATTTCTTTCGCCCCAGCTTCCCCCAAAGAAGGAATGAAGGTGGGCGAGCCGCTCATATTTCTCATAAAGTTTCCGAACAGCGATTTCGCTCTAACCGTTGTTCTGTTCTTCCTCAGATTTTACAGAGACATCGCATTTTTATCGACGCTAGCTCGTACTGCTCTAACACAAAAGAAAGAACGGTTCCACGGTATATGGGTGCGCAATACGTGGTTACATGGTAGTGGTCGCGTTTACCTTACTAGTTCATATGCAGCATCTACTTCGCCAAAATGTTTTATTGTCGCTCTCGTTACATATAACACTGGGCACTGCACAACAGCTTGCATAGTCGGGCACACTGGCATGGGAGGCAAAGGGCCATGATATCTGTCTTACGAACTACGTGGCCGGCCCAGGTTCCCTTCTGTCGCTTAATATCAACTAGAATATCAGCTACACACGTTTGTTGTCTCGCCCATTCTACTATTTTCCGATCTCTTAATGTCACGCCTACCAGTTTCCGTAGCATACGCGTCTCAAGTGCAGGAGACAAGGTAAGCAAGATCAATGTGTCATTGGCAATAACTCATTTACTTTGTGCAAATGAGCTTTTTGTAGCGAGCAGCGAAGGGGGTGCATCAAGCTGTTGCGACAGCCCTCCCCCTATCCGCAGGACCCTACTAATACTGATGGCCAGTTGCCCAGATGCATGAAACCAATGCAAAGTTCCATTCACGTATGAGAAACAAAACATCTGCTGCACAGATGCCGCTGATGATTATCTTTTTTCTATTGAAATGATGAAATAGGAGAGGTTGGTGCCATTATAGTGGCACCGCCTACTCCTTCTCGCTTAGAGGACAAAATATGTAGTAACAAAAAGAATAACGGCACAAAATGCAATACAGTAGAACACATAGGAAAATACGCACAGCCTAACATCACATGACAGTTCATGTACGTCTAATAGGTTCATATGTACAGAAGTGTTGTATGACAAGTTCAAATGGGAAAAGTCAGTTCACATGTATACGTTCAAACTCAAATATTCTGTATTGCTTGACATACACAGGAAAACACACTGACACAAATGATGATTATCTTTATTAGAATTCACTGTGAAATGTGCTTGTGAGCACTGTTTCATCATCATCAGCCCTGTTTCTTACAATCATATATTACTGCGTACTTTACACACCGGCGTCCTGGCTATTTGTTTTTTATTATTTCATACAAGTCCTTGCTCTTGAAAATTACCGTTGTATACGACTGCAACGACCCCTGTTGCATCAATTTCATCCCTGCTTTTTTTAACAGCGAAGCTGTCTACCAAATCGTTTTATGTCCGACCCAAAAGACTATCATCATCATAAAGGGGTATGTGGCACAGAGATTGGGGAAATCCCACTACTCACCACTGGTCCACTAAAAATGATGAAGGCAACAGCGACGGCGGCGAGCCGAAGAACCCGAGTACGTACAACGAGAAAATACTATGGAACGGGAAAGGCGACGGCGCCTTCTAAAGGCGTCAGCTAGAAGTGACAGAAGGCCTACACCAACGACGATATGGCCGTAGGTCTATGAAAGGTGCGAACGCTTGGTTTCAGCGCGAGGTTCTGTCTCTGCGGTTTGGACATCCGTGTCGTATCTGTCACTCTCTGTAGTTTAACTCGAACCTCTCTGCGCTGAGAAACAACGTAGAAACAACCTAGCATCACCTAGCTAAATCCTAGCAACGACCTCGAAGCAACCTAGAAACAACCTGCATCACCTAGTTAGGCCTAGAAACAACCTAGAAGCAACCAGATTAGTCTCCAGAATCGTCCAGTTTCGCTGCTTGAAACTTCGCGCGGCTTAGTGGAAGCTTCGCCAATTTTTTCAGCAATGTTCTAAACGCATCTTGCTTATATAAATTAATTACGAGTTGATACTTTAAGCCACTTGGAAATCCATAATCCTCGGAAAGATGCCTGCCTTCCTTCAGGGTCGTGTTGGTTTAATATCCTGGCATTTTATTACAATGTCGTGAGTAGCTTTAGGATTTTTCTTGCAGCAGATTCTTGCCGGCTACAGTTGTGGATATTTACTCCGGTGTGATTTTTTCTTCAGGCAGCCAGCTCGAACTTCGCATAGCAGGGCGCTTTCACTCGGTATGTGTGTGTGCCAATATGCCCGCGTAACCACCACTTTGAAGCTTCCCCTTGTGTTTCCCCGCGTGCCGCCTCTGCAAACCTATCGTTCTTTTTTTCTTGCGTCCTTTGTATCAAACTTGCCGTGCCTGTTTCTCCATCTCTTTTTTTTAAACACCTCGTTATGTACTGACAATTAACCCTGTAATAGGCTAACAGCATCCCCGTCTTCTCGCCATTTCGTGTCCACATTCACACTGATTTGTGTCGCCTCCTGTCGGCAGCTTCCGCAAGCAACGTCGCTCAGGAAGGGTTGCCGCGTGTGCAAAGCGGTTGATTTGAAGATGTCGTTTCGTCTGGATTTTCAACACGAAGCACTTCTTAGCGAACTTTTGCCACTTTGAGCATACCTATCTATCTATCTATCTATCTATCTATCTATCTATCTATCTATCTATCTATCTATCTATCTATCTATCTATCTATCTATCTATCTATCTATCTATCTATCTATCTATCTATCTACAATTTTGTGCTCTCGTGGCTGTTTTGTTAATAGGATATATGGCAAAATTGGTATGGTGTGACATGAGTTTATGACGAACCTAAATGACAGGACGGAATTACATGTCACTGCCTTGGTGCTCTCGCGGCTGTTTTGTTAACATGGGATTGTCACGTGGTTGTGACGGTGAATGAGGCTCCAGTAAGAGTGGGAAATACGAAACTCTTTATATGGTTGAACTCGCTCCCGGAAAATGAAAAGCCAAGGTAAAACGAATTCGCGCTGTACACTGATAGCCGCGCGAACAGTCGTCGGCCGTCGAGTAATCTGATCAGCAGTAAAGCGCGTCTGCCTTTTATACTTGCGGCATCGAAGATTCCGGCGTTATCATTGGTGGCGGGGTTTGTTCCAGAATAAACTTTCTCATTCGCGTGTGGCGCACACTCTTATCAGAAGATTGTAAAATAATCTGGAAGGTTTCCAGACACTCGGGCGTGATTTGCGCAAGGCAGTGGTGATACGTGTAACGGATCAGTTACTAATAAGAAGTGCGCGTGGCAATATGTTTCAAAATTTGTATGAAGGGACAATTCTGTATGACGAACACAAATGATAGGTGATACCATAAAAATCATGACATGCATGTAATGTATGGCATGACTGGCATGCCGCGCTCTTGGTGCTCTCGTGGCCGTTTCGTTAATATGGTACATACTAAAATTGGTATTGCATGACATTTCTGTATGACGAACACAAATGACAAGTGACCACATGAAACTCATGACATGCATGTCATGTACGGCATGACTTACATGCCGTGCTCCTGGTGCGGTTGCGCCCGTTTTACTGGCTTGGTATATAGCAAAATTGGTATGACGTGGTATGACTCGATGAGGAACATTAATGCTGGTGGTATCATGACAATTATCACGTGCATGGCGTGTACGCCATGGCTTACATGCTGCGCTCATGGAGCGCTCGCGGCCGTTCCAGGCCGTCTTCACTTCTTTCAATTTCGTCACGAACAGCCCATTGATCACCGAGTAGTCGGCTGCGATGTCGACCAAAGCGGCGACATTGTGGCCGTCGATAAGCACATCGATGTCGGTAGTTCGTCTTCTGGCGTTACGATAAGGTCGCGGTAGTTGGATCACGGCTGCGTCGGTTTGTTTCGCTGTTGCTACCTTAGCGTCGTCAGCTCTTCGGGCGGCAAAGTTTCATATTCAAGGCTCCGTTTGGCTGGCGGCGTGTTCTCACAATTTCGTCGCAGCGTCGTCGTGGTCGGCGGAGCATCTTCGGTGTTGCGAGGAAGAGCAACCGCACCTCCATCTGTTGCTGCTTTTAGTTTTGCGAATACGGTTAAGTGAGTATACGAAAGCAAGCATAAGTACACGAAAGTATACGTAAGCAAGCATACCAGGAAGTATGCTTTTGTGCGTTTCCGGTGGATGCGTAGTGTTGCCATTGAACGGAAAGTGCTGGCGTAGTGCCTGCTAAAGGCGGTTTTGGGTAGTGCTTACGTCATGAGTCCTTCGGAGGCGGGCGGTTTGAATTGCGCTAACAAAACTGTACGTGCTTCGCAAGCAGAAAGAAGAAAACAAGGGAGACAGGATAGAGCGCAAGGTGTCTACCCCTGCTTTCTTCTGGCTGCTTGCACCGCAAGTCAAGTTTTCAGTATGAACCGACTAGTCATGAAAGAAGTACTGTTGCACTAACGGTATGCGGATCACAAAAACGTGATTTTCTTTCCAAATAAGAATTTGCGTGGCACGAAACTAGCACTACGAGGTTTCTGGAATGGTACTTCAGAAGCCCCTTTAGATATTGAATTTAGTGCATAAACTGCAGGCGCAGAGTTGTAGCCCAATAACTTTCTTAACATAACCAGTTCGAGACAATATTGTTCCTTTTATCTGATTCGGCATGAGCGTACTTAATGTGTGTGGCGAAACGCATTTCTCTAACTGTGCCCATTTTTGGGTATACGCAGAAAGCAATAGGACATCAATACACTTGGCCACACACTTTCAGAAATCACACCTCGAGCGCAAGATACAAAAATGCTTCTGACTTATTGATGCTATGTATGTTGATTGGTGACAATTCGGCAATTGCAGTTTGTACACTAGTCAATAATTGAAGAACTGGGGCCGCTACGCACTAGTGGTGCGAAGACTGAGGAAACAGCGAAGCTAGTGACGTTTCCCTCCTCCTTTCCCGCCCACTTCTCTTTCCTGCCCCCTTGCTATGCCACGCAATACATAGCTATGCAATGTCTTCACCCTCTTCCCTCCTCCTCACCCTCACTTCCCTTTCACAATCCCCTACTATACTACGCTATACAAGGATATGCTATGCTTCCTCCTCTCCCCCTCCTGCTTTTCGTCGTCCTCACCTTCACTTCCCTTTCCCACCAGCAACGCATTCATATGTTTCCCATAAATGCTTGTACTCGGTGGTTGGGCTTTCCCAATTCTTGTGGCGCATACCCGCCCGAGTTTTCTGCACGATCGACGCGGACAAACGAAAAGCTTAACAGCTCCGCTGTAAAAGTTAATTAGTAATTTAATTCTTCTAATTACCTAGATTTCCACTGTGATTATTCAAGCAATAAATGACTCTGTTATTCAGCCTAGGAGAAAGAACTGCGTTATCTGCATTAGGCAATGTACAGGCGTAAACAAACACACCTGGCATACTTAACAATACAAAGGTTACATACAGTATAAATATGAAAAAGTAGGCAAGTCAGACTAGCACTAAAGCAGCAGTGAAGATGAGATGAAGCCCCGCCACGGTGTTCTAGTGGTTATGGCGCTCGACTGCTGACCCGAAGGTCGCGGAATCGAATCCCGGCCGCCCCGGCCGCATTTTCGATGGAGGCGAACATGTTTCAGGCCCGTGTACTTAGACTTAGGTGCACGTTAAGCAACCCCAGGTGGTCGGAATTTCCGGAGCCCTCCTCTACGGCGTCTCTCATAATCATATCGTGGTTTTGGGACGTTAAACCCCAGATATTATTATTATTAAGCTAAGATGAGGCAACAATGTGCTGTGATTGCACTGCAGCGAATACAAACTATAAAATCATGCTTTGACACTAATTTCACTACCTTGTGGTCTAAATTATGATAATTACTACTGCACTTGCTCGCCTTCGGGTCTTCGCGCCACCACATTCAGTGTTTGCTGGACTAAGGAAAAGTAGGTGTCATTAGGCATTAAAATTAATGTAGCAGCCCTTGAAACAAAATAGCATTAAATAAAGGAAGGAACCTTACATGACTTCATCTTCTCTTGAACTTTCCTCTCTAGAAAGTTGACGTTGCTCTTTAGAGATGTGCGAAATTTCTTCTCAGGGTGATATCTTTTCTTCCATAACGAAGCCTCTTTCTAGCTTCAGACATGAGAGCCATACTCCCTTGAGATCCAGGACTGTCAGATTGCATGTTCCTTTTGTTCTGTAATTGGAGATAAATAAATTTCATAGTGTAATACACGCTCTGTATTTCTTGTCATATTTTAAGAAGCCCGTTCTTCAAACTTTGCCACTTCTTAGATAAAACATTGAATTGCATATGTTAGATTGCAAAAATGCTCACACATTACACAGGGTTGCGATGCACGGCACATGGGCTCACTATGCCGATTCGTCATGCACAAGAGCTAGAATGGCAAAACACGTTGCCCTCTGGTTGTGCTTGGCTTGCTTGGCAGCTTGAGAGTAGCAGCAGCGCAGCATTCTGCAGGTTATAGGAATCATGCTGCTTGCGCATTACTTCATATTCGCTCTTTACGTGATATGGATTGTTTTTGCTGCTTGGCCTCTTCGAGCTGAAGATGAATAGGCAAGAAGTAGAAAATGCTATTTCACTCTTTGGGTGAAAGAACATACGCAACGGGGTCCCTTATACATTCACCTAAGACGACTCGAAGGCAAAAGCCATCTTTTTCTTCTCAGTCGACGCATTGATCCTACCCCGCCACCCTCCGAAAGCTTCGTGCACCTAGCGTGGTTTTCCACTGCCACCAAGATAGGAGGCACCTCACCTGGTTTTGCACTGCCTCCGCGATCGGCCCAAGCTACGATGCCATGGGATGGCAGTATCATGTGATGTTGCGTCACGTGACGTGACGTAACGCCAAAATTTTCGACATCATTATGACGCCACAATTTGTGGCGATCTCTGACGTCATTGTGACGTCATCACGTGATGATGATTTTTTGCATCACTCGTCCCCGACGCCGCAGGACACGAGACGCCGCCGACGCGGGACACCGACGGTCAAATTTCGCGTTTGATGAGATATCTAAGGCTTTCGCTTTAATATTACATGTCTGACACTTTTGTTTTCTTGGTGAGGATATCTTCATCCCTCGAGTGTCATACCTGCTCTCCGTAGGAGAGGTACAGGTACCCTTTACGTGCTGGTTTCCTTTTTCATATCTTGTCAAGTTTCTGAAAAGTTTTACATGCATAGAAGCGCTGTATTTCTGCTAATTGCAATCATACTCTTCTCAATATGCGTACAGATAAGGCAAAACTAACTCCGGTCATTTTTAAACTTTTTTAACGCGCACAAAAGACAAGGACAGTTATCAATCTTACTGTAACTCCGGTCATTGTGACAGGGTTTCTAAAATTAGCTCTACGTGCCTGAAAAAAAACCCTACTTAGAAGCGGGTTAACTGCGGGGGAGATGGGGGCGGCAGGTATAGGTAATCAGTAAATCATCATAATTACACTTACAGAGGCCAAGCTAGAATTCCACCTCGACCGTTTTTTTTTTTATTTAAGAAGTGCATAATTCGTATTATACACCTAATTAATGCTCAGGTTCTGTTGCATTGCAGCGAGCATTCGCGATCGCACATCACATCGAGCACGAAGCTTGCTTAGGAACTTTGAATAAACATATTTCAAGGTCACACTGAGCAGTCAAGTAGGGATCCAACGACCCGCCACTTCTGTCTGTAATTGAACTGCTTGCGCGATTGTGTATTGAAATTAGTCACTTGAAGCAGTTACGCATTCAGATATCCGTACTCAAATGACATGGCCCAATGCACTTCATACCGCGGGATGTACGGACACCGCAGTCAACCAGCTGACGATCAAATAATACCAGCTAAATCTCGCTCCATCCGAATTGCATCGATGATTGACTGCCACTTCTAATCATGATCGCTAGGCCGATCCCGATAAAATTTTGTGCCTACAACGCCCAACTATCTATACTCGGGGACAACTTTCTGTGGCAATGAAGGGAAAGCTACAGAGCCACAATGCACGTATCCTACCG